>NW_028318372.1:1204166-1505208 GCF_062004578.1 Staurois parvus
CTGGCAGCAGCATGAGGAGTCGGTACGGGGGCCCATGGCAGATTACGGGCCTGGCAGCAGCAATGGGAGGCCCGTAATCTGCCAGCACCCTATGACAAAATGGAACCCACCAGCAGTGTGAGGAGACCTGAAAGTGGCACATGGCAGAGTGTGGCGATGGAGACAGCAGCAATGGGAGGCCGTACAGGGACCCATGACAGATTACGGGCCTGGCAGCAGCATGAGGAGTCGGTACGGGGGCCCATGGCAGATTACGGGCCTGGCAGCAGCAATGGGAGGCCCGTAATCTGCCAGCACCCTATGACAAAATGGAACCCACCAGCAGTGTGAGGAGACCTGAAAGTGGCACATGGCAGAGTGTGGCGATGGAGACAGCAGCAATGGGAGGCCGTACAGGGACCCATGACACACTCTGGACCTGGCAGCAGCATGAGGAGGCGGTACGGGGGCCCATGGCAGATTACAGGCCTGGCAGCAGCAATGGGAGGCCCGTAATCTGCCAGCACCCTATGACAAAATGGAACCCACCAGCAGTGTGAGGAGACCTGAAAGTGGCACATGGCAGAGTGTGGCGATGGAGACAGCAGCAATGGGAGGCCGTACAGGGACCCATGACAGATTACGGGCCTGGCAGCAGCATGAGGAGGCGGTACAGGGGCCCATGACAGATTACGGGCCTGGCAGCAGCAATGGGAGGCCCGTAATCTGCCAGCACCCTATGACAAAATGGAACCCACCAGCAGTGTGAGGAGACCTGAAAGTGGCACATGGCAGAGTGTGGCGATGGAGACAGCAGCAATGGGAGGCCGTACAGGGACCCATGACAGATTACGGGCCTGGCAGCAGCATGAGGAGGCGGTACAGGGGCCCATGACAGATTACGGGCCTGGCAGCAGCAATGGGAGGCCCGTAATCTGCCAGCACCCTATGACAAAATGGAACCCACCAGCAGTGTAAGGAGACCTGAAAGTGGCACATGGCAGAGTGTGGCGATGGAGACATGGGCCCCCTGGCCACGCTTGACTTTCTGGCCACATAGTCGACATACGCCTACGTTTACTTCCTCGGGTGGCTTGAGGAAAAATTGCCACACCGCCAAGTAGGAAACTTTGCCCCCGCTACTCCTCACTGGCTGACTGCTACTTCCTCCGTGCACACCGGCACCACTACTGGCCATGGTGGTAGGCTGCAGTGGAGCTGGTGCTCTACTCCGTGGCCGTTTGCCTCCACTGACACTGCTGCGACCCTGCTGCCTCCTGGGCAACCCACCGACTGTTTTGCTCGCTGCCAAGCTGGCACCCTCTTCTCCTGATGGTGCGGAAGCAATAGCCTGATGACGACGAGGCTGCCAAGTGCAATCAGCCTCATCATCATCAATTAGGGTCTCCGCCTCACTACTAGCCCCCTCGGCTGCGTGTGGGTCAGGAGACAGACCTGTCTCTAGACCGGCTACCGAGCCACTCTCCTCGCCACTACTTCTTCGCCTGGCTGCTGAAGAGTTCCTGACCGCCCTCTGTTAGCTCTTCCTCACTGTACAGTGGGGCTGAGCCCACAGCATGCGATACTTCGCTTGGTGAGGGAACACCAAAGGACAGGGGCAGGTAGAGGACACGTGATTTCAGTGGGCTTCAGTGGGCTTGCTCCCGGGCCATGCCAACTAACGGTTGTGTCTGACATACCCACCGACCGTTGGCTGTAGGTGTCAGAAGTGACCTGGGAAGAGGAAGACGACCGAGCCAACCAATCGATGACGGCAGGGTTGTCGGTGGAGACACGACCGCTGGATGACACCGGGAGCACTGGCCTCTGGCTGCGACTAGTGCTGCCTCGACCCCTTCCTCTGCTGCCACGTCTGCTCGCTCCTGAAACATTGCCTCCTCTGCCACTCCTCTGCGTGTTGTCTGACATACTCTTTAATTCAACAATTCTGTGTCCCTGAGTGACAATTCTGTGTCTGTCCCTGAGTAACAATTCTGTGTCCCTCAGTAACAATTCTGTGTCCCTCAGTAACAATTCTGTGTCTGTCCCTGAGTAACAATTCTGTGTCCCTCAGTAACAATTCTGTGTCCCTCAGTAACAATTCTGTGTCTGTCCCTGAGTAACAGTTCTGTGTCCCTCAGTAACAATTCTGTGTCCCTCAGTAACAATTCTGTGTCTGTCCCTGAGTAACAATTCTGTGTCCCTCAGTAACAATTCTGTGTCTGTCCCTGAGTAACAGTTCTGTGTCCCTGAGTAACAGTTCTGTGTCCCTGAGTAACAATTCTGTGTCTGTCCCTGAGTAACAATTCTGTGTCTGTCCCTGAGTAACAATTCTGTGTCTGTCCCTGAGTAACAATTCTGTGTCCCTCAGTAACAATTCTGTGTCTGTCCCTGAGTAACAATTCTGTGTCTGTCCCTGAGTAACAATTCTGTGTCCCTCAGTAACAATTCTGTGTCTGTCCCTGAGTAACAATTCTGTGTCCCTCAGTAACAATTCTGTGTCTGTCCCTGAGTAACAGTTCTGTGTCCCTGAGTAACAGTTCTGTGTCCCTGAGTAACAATTCTGTGTCTGTCCCTGAGTAACAATTCTGTGTCTGTCCCTGAGTAACAATTCTGTGTCTGTCCCTGAGTAACAATTCTGTGTCCCTCAGTAACAATTCTGTGTCTGTCCCTGAGTAACAGTTCTGTGTCCCTGAGTAACAATTCTGTGTCCCTCAGTAACAATTCTGTGTCTGTCCCTGAGTAACAGTTCTGTGTCCCTGAGTAACGATTCTGTGGCCCTAAAGTCTCTTTGGCCCTAACTCTGTCCCTAATACAGAGAGGTCTGTCTCTCTTGAATGACCGGAGGCTAATGGAGAATTCTAAGATGGCCGCAATTTATAGCTCGACCATTACACAGTGCTGGCTGGCTGGCTGCTGATTGGCTAATGCGATCACATGTCATGAATGAATGCATTATGGGTCAGTGCGCCTTGTCTGCGCGCCTTCCCAGAGATCCCCGCTCCGTCGCCACACATGTCGCCGCCATTTTTGGAAAATTTCGATTCGCGCATCCGAAGTCTGCTAATTTTCGGATTCGAATCGAATTTTTCCTAATCTTTGAAACGAATTCCACTTCGCCAAGTTTGATTCGCTCATCTCTAGTTGAGATCAATCTTTGGAAGAGTGGACACTTTTTTTGCACTGTTTTTGGCACTTTAGCACTTTATGTTTAGCCCCTTGAATGATAGGGTTTTTTTTTAGATATTTAGGTCATTATTTAATTTATTAAGTGTGGGTGCACGTTTTTTAAGCAAAAGGCACATGTTATTTAATGTATTGATTTAGTGTGTGAACACGTGTTTCCAGTGGGGGGCACAGATATTTATTTCAAGTCTGGTACTATTTATGTTTTACACCACTGCAATGGAGAGTTATACTGTGTGAATTTTGTCACATTTTTTATTTCATTTTTCACATGTATTTGTCTTACTTTTTTAGTATTTAATACTTTTTGTATGAGCGCTACACTATTTATATGAACATCCCTATATTGTATATGATAATTAGATATAAACCCCCATTGGTGTCTATCATCAGATCCCAATTTAGGTTTATCCATTAATAATTGATCTCTAGGTAATTTATGTACTTGTTCAACTGTATCCTTAAGTTTACCTATCTGGTAACCTTTATCAAACAACCTATTAACTATAATATCAGACTGAGTTAGAAAGTCAGTCTCTTGACAACAATTTCTCCTTCATCTCATAATCTGGCCTTTAGGTATATTCCTAAACCATTGGGGATGGTGTCCACTGAACCATGGCAGATAACTGAAGAAAATATTGATGCTGCGCTCTATCAAGACCTGTTACCTGTATATAGTGACATCACCGCGCATCATTACACGGCAAGCACTGGTAGTGTATGCGAGCACACCCGAGAGGCTGGTCTTCACCGCTTTAAGCGGCTATTATACAAAGTGTAGATTGTTTTTAATCAATGTGAGTGCATATTGAGCACAAATTAAAGTGTTTATTTTTATCAACAATAAAGCACTATGCACTTTTCTCTATTTACATGATCCGTATGAGGAATGCTTAAAGGGCTGGACAAGGAAAGATCTGAGGAAGGAGAGATCCTTATGACCATTCAGGCTTACATAGTAGCCCTCTATCTGCAACCTTCACCTGCATCACCTCAGGCTGATTGGAAGGAGAGCACACAGATATTTCATCCTTGCTGAACTCTGCACCAAGTTTGTTTTGTGTTTTTGCACAATATTTATTGAATTTTTACCTTTTATTCATTTTCCATATTTTTCAATTAATTAATTGGATTATTTATTTAATCATTGAAGGATACAAATTTGAATAATTTTGCACAGACTTTTATTATTTTTTTTTTTTTATATATATATCACCAATTTTGATATATATTTTTCTAATTCATTTATTCATTATTATCAACACATGTTTGAGTATTGATTGGCATTACAATCATGTATGGTTACACATAAGAGATCATGCAGCTATTAGAGATTTAATGCAAATACAGTTTTTATACTATATACAGGTAATAGGTCTTGATAGAGCGCGGCATCTATATTTTCTTCATTTGTATGCACTGATAACTCACATTTATGAGGGTGAGCAAGATAGCCTGCAATCTTATTGATAGAAGCTGTTTATTATACACCTTATTGGCTCACAAGTAAAAAAATTTTAACATGGCAGATAACTGTTCCGGTCAGTAGATTTAAAGTAAGTTTTGGTTAACAGTGCATCATCCTCCCTAAAAATAGTAAGATCCAAGAAATTTACAGCAAGGGGGCACTCTTTACGTCTGGAGGAAAAGAAATGTAATCTCCAAACACAGAAAGGTTTCTTCACAGTGAGAACTGTGAAAATGTGGAATAGACTCCCTCAAGAGTTGGTTCTGGCCAGCTCAGTGGATCGCTTTAAAAAAAGTCCTGGATTCTTTCTTGGATACACAGAATATAACTGGATACTAACATTTATAGGTAAAGTTGATCCAAGGAATATCCGATTACCTCTTGAGGGATCAGGAAGGAATTTTTTCCCTTGCAGGAGCAAATTGGATCATGCTTTGCTGTTTTTTTTTTGCCTTCCTCTGAATCAACTGTGGGTATAGGATTGTAACTTTTTTTTATGGTTGAACTGGATGGACTTTTGTCTTTTTTCAGCCAGACTAACTATGTAACTTTGTAACTGTGCATTTCCACAATATTAATAATGCATGATAACACGTGCATCTTTAACATCAGTGCTCCAGAAATACATGCAAAAGTGCACCACCCACCACCTGTCACTGGTCCCTCTTACCTTAACAATCGACCCACACAATGGTAAGGTCAACCAAAGCTTTCCCAGACAACCGAGAAAGATAAAAAACAAAAACCCTCATGGTGTAGTATAAACCCACTAAAAAGCTTTATTAGCCAGAATATTAACCACTTTAGATTCATCCACACTATAGCAGTTTTACTGCTACAGGACAGCTCTCCTGTGCAAAACCATGTATATATATGTGAATTTGCAATTCTGCCTCATGGGGGCGAGCTGATACCACTGGCTGATAGCTTCTGCTGTGAACTGTCACAGCAGAAGCCTATCTGTAAGTCCCAGCAAACAGATCTTTGCCGACACCTGCAGATCATCAGGCAGGAAGGAAGAACAGAGCTGTGCCTATGTTTACATAGGTACAGTTCTGTTGCAATAGGGGAAAGTCATGGATCATGTGTCCCTACAGAGCTGGGAACATGATCCATCAGTCCCCTTGTACCAGCACCATCTAATGTACACCAATCAAATAGCTAGGCACACACTTAGCCCTTTTACTTGTAATGGCGGCAATCAGCGACTTATAGTGGGAATAAGGCATTCTGACATTGGGGGGAACTGGCTTGGTGTCACTAACATGCTATGCAGAGCCATACAAAGTAGTGTGCAGGAGTTGACGGGAGATATCTGTGCTGTTTATACACAGGTCTCTCCCTCATCAGAGTGATCAGCAGGTGAGTAATAACTGGGTGGGACCCAGTGATTGACAACTGAGGCCATTAATGGCCCTGCCCAGAACTTCAAATCTCTTACACTGTAAGCTCCAAGGAGCAGGGCCCTCCTAACCCTCTTGTATTGAACTGTATCATTGCTGTTTTGTCTCTCTTTATATTGTAAAGCGCTGAGCAAACTGTTGGCACTATATAAATCCTGTATAATAATAATAATCATGTATATATACATGATTTTGAGCACCCGTGCCACCCTGTAGCAGTATTTCTGCTATAGGGCAGTGCAGAGCTGGTTAAGCATAGACATCTATGAAGAAGATATAAAGATGTCTGATCTCGGACTTCCAGGCATGATGACATCACATGACTCTGCCCTAATGCGTTTCGTCATATGGTACTTCCTCCCAGTCTCTTTACTTCTCTTTGATCCCTTTCCTTTTATTTCCTTCCAATTTCCCTCTTCTCTCTCTTTCTTTCCCTTACAACTCTCTCTCTTCTCCTCCATACAGATAAAAGAGTAGGGTTCTTCACATGGTCGGACCTCCAGCTAGTGGCCTACAGTAGAACAAGTCACCCCGGGGCTGGGTTGTAAAGTCAGTTTCTAGCCCAAGTGAACGCAGGTATAGTATGACTTCCCTACATAGGTGGCTCTGATGTAACCACCCTGCAGGAAGAGTAGAGGAAGTAGAAACGCACATTCCTCTTAGGCCTCCATACGTGACATGAGGAGGGATGCTGCCTGACTGGATGCCCCTACAGCCATCTTTGGTGAGGGCAGTGCTTATAAAAAGCACTAGCTTATTGCAGTTGACGTGCATTTTGCGTGTGTCAGGTTAGGGATAGGAACTGGGTTGACAGGGAGAGTGTGCCTTGCAGAGGGAGAGGTTCCAAAGGAGGAAGGACAGCATAAGGACTGTCATCAGAGTTACTATGGGGAACCCACTACTTCTTTACTGTATAGTGCTTCAGGCTGCCTCCTGCGCCAGGTACTTTGTGCATCGCTCTCTGCAAGAACTGTAGAATCTTCTGTTAGTGTTGCTAGCAGTCTAAGCTGCTGCATAGACTGGTGTCACTGTATGTTCAAGTGTTTTTGACAATACATTTCCTGAAAATTTGGCTACTGTGTGTGCTGCCCCTTCCTTCTAGGGTGCTTACAGCCCAGGCCCCTCCAGCCTACACAGGTGCTTGAAGCAGGCTTCCATGTCGTGACTATGTTTTTGGATAGCAGGTCTGATACCCCCTTTACTTCTTCCTCCTGATCCACTTCCACTTCTATGCTTCCTCACACCTGGAGCACATCCTCTTGCCTATTCATTGGTCCAGGCTAGGGTTCTGAGTTTAGTCTCTACTCCTTTGGCTATTGTGGCACAGGGGCCTAGACCATCTGGTGCATGACACAATATGAGGGGTCTCCAATCACCATCAAGAGGGAAAACCTTATTCCAGCTGGCAACCACCAACAAAAAAAATTTAAATGTGGCTTACTTGTACCTAAATCAACCATAGACGGTTCATATCTCTGGCAACTCAGCAGGGACTGGCCAAGATTCGAACCATGTATGGGCAGGTTGACTGTACCCAAGTTGATCAATCAACATGGGTTCAACCAGCCTGTTACATTTTACATGCAATTATTGCTAGCGGCTAATATAATAACTGTAATATAATATAATCACTGTATTCTCCCAACAGGAATGGCTCTCCTTGCTGGGAGAACACAATGGCTCAGCGGGAGGGATTCCTTCATCAATACTAACTGTTTTTAAAGGAGGAATTGAGTGATTTTCGTAACCTGTGATTACAGGGAAAAAAAAATTACTCAGTCTAAGGCCGGCTTAAGGCAACCATGGGGACATTGTCTACTTTCTGTACACCCAGAAATCTAGTTTCTTGCTCAAGGGATTGTCTCTGCCTTTTCCAGCATTATATCTCCTATTTCTCTGTGATGATAGCAGGAAAAAGCCCTCCCACTTAGTATTCAGGAATAAGGAAGTTACTGGAAGACATGTATCAGTTTCAACAGAACAGTAGCAGGTAAGACTCTGCAAGTATGTGTATGGCTCCTATAAGCCACCCAGCTGGCCAGGAAGACCCAAAAAATTCTACTGGCTACATATATTTGCTGAAACCCTTGCAAGTATACAACTAACCTTGACCTTGTTTTGTTTTCCTGCTTGAAAAAAAATATATGAGTGCTTCAACAATAGTTCAAACGAAAAATAGTCCTGGCTACAGTAATCACCTCATCTTAGTCACTTTCCCCACAATCCATAGAATACAATCCTACAGTGAAACTTTAACCATTTCTCACCTGTAGACAGTCCTTGTACATAGTTGGGTTTCAGTGGTTATGACCCAGTATCAATGTTTTCAGCTGGGGATGTTGTGTAATGTAAAAGTCATCTGGGCATCTAAGCAGCCACTGGATCGCTTTTACATGGGGCGAAATGGGTCTCCCCTCACGTTACCTTCTGCTGCCACTGGGGAGCCCGGGACCGAAGTCAAAGGTTCAGCCAGCCTACTAAAGAAATGGCCAAGGACAGAAACATCCATGATCATTTCTATGGTCTTAGAGACTGTAAGGGACAAGAATTTTGTCGCTTCCAGTTTTGCTCAAATGTAAACAAGTCATTAATGGCTTGTGAGAGCATCTGATCAAACCGATCTCAGTCTGATCAGATGCTTTTAGAGGCAGAGAAGAGATATGGAGTCTAATAGACCCCAGATGTCTCAGTAAAGAGTACCTGTCACTGTCCATGCTATCATGTTGTTTATCTCTTGTGATAGCAATAAAAGTAATCAAAAACATTTTAAAGAGACAGTGTTAAAAACACAATAATTTAAATAAAATAGATTTTATATATATATATATATATATATATATATATATATGTTTTTTTTTTTTTAAAGGCACCCCTGACCCCTTCATGCTCGCGTGAAAAATCAAATGCATAAGCAGGTTGAGCACACATGTGTAAGTTGTGTGCGTACCACATGTGAGATATTACTGCAAATGTTATAGTAAGAACAATAATTCTAGTACCAGCCCTTCTGTGTAACTCTAAACTGGTAACCTGTAAAGGCTTTTAAAGGGTCAACTATTGAGATATTTAGGTACCGTAGTTTGTCGCCATTCCATGGGTGTACGCAATTCTAAAGCGTGCAATGTTTAGTATCTTTTTACTCTGCATCACATCATCTTTTATATTTTATCAAAAATTGGGTATTATATTGTGATGTTGTGCAATTAAATTCTTTAAAGTGTATTTTTTTAAAAAAATTGTGTTTGACCATTTTATTGTTCAGGGTTTTTGCATAAAAACAAAATATACATAATTTTTAAGGGTCTAAATCATTTTCAAGCAAATAAATGCTGATTTTTACATGTAGGAGAGAAATGTCAGAATTGGCTGGGTAGGTCAAGTGGGTAAGAAAGGATATTGACACACATGTGGGATATTTTCCTTTGTCAGGCAACTACATGTACTGTAACAAGGGCATTTATGCAGTGTCAGAAGCACATCACTGGTCAATAGACATTAGAGAAAATTGAAAGAAAAGGTTGCTAGGGAGTCACATCATGCAAAACATTAAGGAAGGCAAATGGTAACCTTTGACATATGCTATCAGATGATTATTGCCAGAACCCATTTAGCATTCCTCTGTAATTGCCACAAAAGGTCATGGAGGATCCATGAGCTAGGTGAACATTGCTTTAGCTCCAGGCCAATTTTAGATTCTAAGCATAGATCTTTATTTATTATTCATGTTAAGTTCTTGGTTAAGACTTACCTGTTCTTCAATCCAGCTCTGCCCCTCTTCCGGGTGCAAGGTGTCATGGGTCACCACGATGATGTAGATAATGTCAGCACTGCTTCCTGCATCAATGAAGACCCCCCCCAATGCTGGAGAAGAGGCAAAACAGTCACTGTGGCATTATATTACTGCCCTGAAGACATAAAAAACAGATTAGTATTAAAAAATAATTGCAGGACAAGGGCATTCAGGTTGGTGGGTGGAGTTGGACTTGAACACAAATGAAGTTGCATATTAATGTCATACTCCAAGATTAACAATCAGCCACCTCTCTGCATTAAATTTGTAATACTTTCATGCTTAAAAATACGATTATCATCATGTGACTTCGGCAACCCCTTCCTCTTTGCCTCCAATGCCGGGCTGTTAGTGGGCTTTAGTGGCAGAATGTTCTAATGAGAACCACCACTCTAAAACTGCATTTCCCAGCATGTAACACATTTCCAGTCCAGTGGAGTCCAATCTACCGATCACCAAAAGTGAACCTAGACAGCATGATTATGCAAACTCCTGTAGTCCTGTAGGACTAAAAGGAGTTTGTCCATGAACTGCTTGGACTCATAGGAAGAGGTTAGGTGACACTGGGCACCCTCTAATGAGCAAGCAGAATGTGAGGATTAGAGTGGTGGAAATATTGAAGCAGCACTAATTACAAAACCAAAATGTAATTTATTGCATTTTATCAATCACTAGATGTGGTGGCTGCATAAGTTTTCTTTTTTAGGTTGTTTTTTACCTGGTGATCTGGTCAGTAACACACCTTCTGTATTAGAACACCTCCATTCTGGATGAAGGAGCACAGGGGAACAGCAGGAAGCAGCATTGTCAGTCTAGGGGGGGGGGGTGTTAGATGTACTAGCAGAATTACAAACACTAAGAAATTGCAGCCAAAGCACTGCCCACATCACAGCACCTGCACTGTTGCCACATGGAGACCGGGGTTTGAATGTACCCTTTGCTTTTTATTGCTGATTACTGAGGCTACCTTCTACAGTGAAAGGTCAGCGCAGCATCTAGTAAGATGGCTATTCGCCGACTGCTGACACTATTAGCATGGACTGAGCCACTTAGAGAAGGACACCAAGTGTACCCAATCCATATCGCACCCTATACTTATTCCAAACTTAGGCTGCATGTATGCCAGCCCTATACTGCATTATAAAGAATCTTTACATCATCTAAACCCCATATACCTTGCACCTGTTCCAAGACTATACCATACCTATACTGTACCTATAATACATGCAGGTTAACTGGAACGATTGTTCGGTGCACCAACACTTTTAAAGGGCCCAACGATAGTCGGCAGAAGAACATAGTTACATAGTTACATAGTCTGGCTGAAAAAAACAAAAGTCCATCCAGTTCAATCATAAAAAGAAAAAAAAAATTAATTATACTCCTATACACACAGTTGATCCAGAGGAAGGCAAAAAACCCAGCAAAGGATTGACCCTCCCATAATAAATATTCTGCAAGCCCATTAGTTTCTCTTGCCCCTGTGATATCCTATGTTGTTACACTCAACCAAGTGTGTTAGAGAGGCAGAGTTTTTTTAAAAAGGTCAGGGTCAAGGACAGAGGACCCATCCTAATCAGCTGCACCTACAGGGGTAGGGCTACATTGGATACTTTATACCTGCAAATGTTATTTCTACATGGAATTTTCTGTATTTGTTCTTTGGAAAATAGCAGCTCTTTTGGCTTGTGGTATACAGAATTTGTTGTGGAATATGAGTGACATATTTTAACATATATTCATCTTATCACACACTGTACCACATCTGGAAATCATCTGCATTCCTGGAGGTACAAGAGACATAAATCTTGGAACATATGGGTTTTCTTCAGAAGCTACAGAGGAAGAATTTATTGAATCTCTCCCACAGACTTCCACACATTCCTCAGTCTCAGCTGTCAATGCTTTCAGTCTCTATCAATTGGCATTCTGTCTTTGCTGCTTTCTGTTAGGTGCACATTGGCTTTAATGAAAAGCTAAAGTCTGGGTGGATAAAAAAACAAACAAAAAAAATCACCATTTAATTAAGAGTTATGCATTCATTCAAAGCTTAACTCCAAACACAAAAAATAATTTAAATGTACTCCTCATTAACCACATAAGATAAAAAAAATCATTTTATGTACAATACATGTTTTTGCAGATCCAAAATTTACCTTGGAAAAATAGCAGTGACATCATCACCATGCTGAATATAGCCTGGGCAAAGAGCACAATTGTGGAAGGGACCCAGCAGCTCCACGCACTACATGCTGTTTTAGGATAACTACCTACTTTAATGCCCCAAAGAGCAAGGGGAGATTTACTGATACTGGTGCAGACAGAATCTGGTTCCGCTGTGCATAGTAACCAATCAGCTTCTCGGTTTTATTGTCAAAGCTTAATTGAACAAGCTGAAGGTAGAAGCTGATTGGTTACCATGCACAGCTTCACCAGTTTCTGTGTGCCCCAGGTTTAGTAAATCCCCCCCCCACAGACTGGAAGAGGAAAGCCCAGCACTCTTATAAAGTCTCTACTGCATTTTTGGACTTTTTTTGACTCAAAAGAACACAAAGCGAAAAAAACGCAGCAAAACGCTAATGCAAAAAGCTAAAATGCTGAAAAACTCACATTTTTAACATGACTTTACACAGCTAACATTAGCAGCGTTATTAAAATGCCCCGTGTGCATAGAGCCTGAGTGTACACTGCAGGGAGGTGCAGGACCTGGCCTTACTGTCTGGCAGGGCTGTATGAAACACAATTGGCTGAACAGAGTTACAAATCTTTTTGCAGGTAAAATAGAGAAAAGAGTAGACTTGCTATATAAAGCTGAAATCTGGTGTACGGATTACTGTCTGTATTTGTAAAATAAATAACTGTGCTGCTTAATATCTATCATGATCAGGGGTCAGGCTCGGAGATCAGTAGCTATAGCAGCAAAGTTCTAACTATAGCAGCAAAGAGGCTCCTACAAACCAGCAGGATTAGTATACAAGCACGTCAGCATGGTGGATGAGGCAGGCTCTCCCGAGGTGCAGGGTCTAAGCGCTAGTCCGTGTTCACCAGAGCTCCTAAAGGTGGTGATGCGTTTTGCTGCATGTTAGTACCAGGTCGCGGTCCTCAGGATAACCCCACCAGGAGGTGAGTAAGCCGGGGTTCCAAAAGCAGATATAGCAGGTAGGGATCAAGCAGAAGCGTAGTCAGTAAACAAGCCTAAGGTCCGTAACAAGTGGTTGCAGGTTGGGATCAGGCAGAAGTGTAGTCAAGGAACAAGCCAAAGGTCGGTAACAAGTGGTTGCAGGTTGAGATCAGGCAGAAGTTTAGTCAAGGAACAAACCAAAGGTCGGTAACAAGTGGTTGCAGGTTGAGATCAGGCAGAAGTTTAGTCAAGGAACAAACCAAAGGTCGGTAACAAGTGGTTGCAGGTTGGGATCAGGAAGAAGTGTAATCAAGGAACAAGCCAAAGGTCGGTAACAAGTGGTTACAGGCTGGGATCAAGCAGAAGCGTAGTCAATAAACAAGTCAAAGGTTGATAATAAGCGGTTGCAGGTTGTTATCAAGCAGAAGCATAGTCAGTATACAAGCCAAAGGTCGGTAACAAGTGGTTGCAGGTTAGGATCAGGCAGAAGTGTAGTCAAGGAACAAGCCAAAAGTCGGTAACAAGTGGTTGCAGGTTGGGATCAGGCAGAAGTGTAGTCAAGGAACAAACCAAAGGTCGGTAACAAGTGGTTGCAGGTTGGGATCAGGCAGAAGTGTAGTCAAGGAACAAACCAAAGGTCGGTAACAAGTGGTTGCAGGTTGGGATCAGGCAGAAGTGTAGTCAAGGAACAAACCAAAGGTCGGTAACAAGTGGTTGCAGGTTGGGATCAGGCAGAAGTGTAGTCAAGGAACAAACCAAAGGTCGGTAACAAGTGGTTGCAGGTTGAGATCAGGCAGAAGTGTAGTCAAGGAACAAACCAAAGGTCGGTAACAAGTGGTTGCAGGTTGAGATCAGGCAGAAGTGTAGTCAAGGAACAAGAAAAAGGTCGGTAACAAGTGGTTGCAGGTTGAGATCAGGCAGAAGTGTAGTCAAGGAACAAGTCAAAGGTCGGTAACAAGTGGCAGTGAAGATACAGACGGCAGCAAGGGAGACAAGAGTGAGATATTGGCTGGAGAAGGCACAATAATCTTGCAAACAAGAAGTGCAAAGACATGACCCAAATCAGAAAGTTCACATGAGGAGCAAAGAGTTCAAGGTTCACAATAAAAAATATTAAGGGCCAGTTCACACCACAAAGACGCACTCTGGATGCATTCCGGATACGTTTTTGCTTACAGTTCACACCACACTCCATTCCAGCGCAGTTTTATTGCAGCTTGCTATGTTTCAGTATGGTTCTGTGCAGAAAAATGCAGCATATTCTACTTTTTTTCTAGACCAGAAACTGACTGGAACTCACTGCACTGGTGAGAACTAGGGCCCTTGGAATACATGGAAAACACTGTGCATGCATTTTTCATGCAAAAACACACTGGACTGCATCTAGTGTGAACTAGCCCTAAGGCAGGATCATTAAAGGAATTGCTCATGGATATGGCCAGCATTCCAGGTGGCTCAGCAAGAGAAGACATTGCTAGACACAGCAGAGGTCCAGGTTTGGACCCAGACCCTGACAATATCACAGATTTATTTATGTATAAGCATGTCCTGTCTTTGGGGATACTGGGTTGCAAACTCAATAGGGAGGAAGTGGAGAGATTCTAGGACCACAGGTCACGCCGTGAAGGAGATGCTGCTGATCCAGGTCAGAATCAGGGGTATTGGGCAAGTGTTCAATAGTATGCTATTGTTGTCTATAGCTTCTAGGTGTGTGTGCATATATATATAGATATATATATATATATCTATATATATAGAGAGAGAGACTATACAGTATAGACAGGTGACAGAAGTACTGTATATTGCTAAGAAGGTCAGTAGAGGCTGAATTTTAGTCCCAGTGTCACACCATTATTTCTGTTGGTGAGAAGCTTCTTTCCAGGTTGATTGGACAACAGTTGTTGAACACTTATTGTTCCTGATCCGGTCTTCAGGTCTTCAACACCAAGACAGATGCCATATCCTCAGGGGCCTCTGCAAATGGTGTTTGCCACAACATTCATCTGGAGGTACAAATAATAACCGTACTTTATACAGCCAAACACATGTGCACAGTTCCACCAGGATTTCTTTTGGCTCCCTTTGCTGATAATAACTATTTGTACATTGGATGTACTGTATGTACTATTATTACCTATTTTTATATAAAGTCCATCCTTTTTCCGTTCTGGTGGGCATCTATATACTTATGATTAATGATCTATGCTGGATGCAGTAGTTCCTGTACTCCCAATTATTTAGAATAGATTATTGGTTCATTTTCCAGAAAGGGAATCACCTGTGTTCACAGAGGCTCCATCCTGGGTGGATGCACTACCAACTTCATGATCAAACCCATTCTTCCACTTAGTGAATTTTCTGGTTCTCTTATTTACCTGAACGTTTACAACAATATCCTGTTTGGGGAGGGTCATTTCTCATAAACCCCCTCAGAAGTGGACTATATAGACATGAGCAAATTTCAAAATTCAAGAGTTGTGTATTTTTTCTTGTTTGTCAGCATGCTTTGTGTATTTCTTCCAGATTTGTGCAGTAATCCAGTGAGAAATTTTGCTTTGTGCAGGAGCACCTTGTACTGAAGACCGGTGTGGTCACTGCTGCTCTCTCTTGTTGTTCAGAGTGGCTAGTCTTGTATCCGCCCCATAGTCCTTGTATCTGATTCTTGCTCTTAGTTGTCACCAGACATGCAGGCATTATACACCTTTCTACCGCCACCTTCACAAGATGTGCATTGATCATGTCGTTTCATGGTGTCATTTGTCACCTTGTACACACAGCCTATAGTAAAGTAAATCTTCACATTCTGGTGTCACAGTGACAGAGGTTTCTGTTTGTGATCAAACACGGGGCATGTCCCATTGCATTGCACAGGTTAACACACAACCACTGCCTTTAGTCTGAAATTTGATACTTCCTGTGAAGAAACTACATATCCCACAATCCCTCTCTCAGTCTAGTGCTCTTCAGGTGAGAAATAAATATTAATGAGATCTGAAATTAACACTACAGACAGAGCAATTATTGGAAAAATGCCACCATGCAGTCTTTCATCATATTAGTACTCCCCAATTTGATAGAAATGGGAAGGCATGCACTGGATACTGTGACCCAGATAAAAAAAAATTGTCTGACACTAGGGACAAGTTAGGTGAATGAATACATGGACATAGGGAAATCAATCAGCCATGACACTATAAACTGCAGCCAAAGCATGTGAGCCCATCATTGCAAGATCAGGCATACAGACAACACAGGAAATATATCCACACTATTACCTAGTTAAAACAAAGAAAACATTTGAAAGTGTACAATCCCTATAAGTGACCCTTTCAGCACAGGGTGACTTTGTATGTTAAAGCATAAACTGCAATAAAAGAGATTGTGTACCTACCTTTCAGATACCCATCTTTTAGTGTGTCACCTCTCTGCCGGCCTCTGCAGGTATTCCACCCCCCCTACACAATTAGTGGTTTCTCCCCCCTTGGCTTTCATGTCACTATATTATCTACAGGCCGGTGGTAGGAACCACTGCATGTGATGGAGGAAACAGGTATTCAACCCATGTGTCTGATCGAACACATGTGAGAAGCAAATGGAATGGGACAGCTGGAAAGGTAAGTACGTAACCTTTTCTATTACAGGCAGAGCTTTTATCCTCAGAAAATAGGTGCAGGAACTCCCAAACTCCCTCTCCCCCCCACTAATAGATGTGGTCAAATTTAATTAACAGTGGGAGTGTTTTAAAGGGGCATTAAATAACAAGAGTGCATTAGTTACAAAGTGCAGGGCTCAGGGATCCATTATGTCCATAGTTTGGGGGTGTTCTATGCAGGGGCATATTTGCCGTGAGGCAAACAAGGCATTTGCCTTGGGTGGCATTTGTCAGGGGGGCAGCGCCGCTCCCCAGAAGAAGCAGGGCAGTGAAGCAGAAGGCCATGGATCCTGCGGGGCTAAATCTGATGCAGACAGTGGTGTCCTTGGGCAGTGGGCAGGAGGATAGAGTCTTGCTCTGTTTATCATTCCCACACAGCGAGCGGGCAACCCCAGAGACGAAGGGCGGCTAGGACCTAGAACCCAGGAGAACCGTCATCACCTGCCTGACCCCGAAAAGGTTATCAACAGCGGACACAGCATCCAGGTGCCTCAAAGAGCCTAGACTCCATCTCGAACCTCTGCTCTGACATCAACAGCAATGGCGGCTGGAGGACAGGCTGACCAGGGGCCCGGAGTATGAGGACAGGAGAGAGGAGCAGGCAGCCAGGGCACCTCTATCTGGTGCATCCATCTGTCATATCAAAAGATGGAAGGAGCAGAGCACCCCATCATCACCCAGATGCCCATTGCTGGCCATCCTGAACATTCTGTTGCTGGAATGAAAGGTACCAGGCATGCCACACACTGACATGCAGACAGAGATTGGAACAAGGGGGCACAGGAGGGACTGCAGACAGGGACATGGCTAGGGGTCTCACTCTACCCCCCCCAACTCTCTCCCCCCACCCTACTCCCCTCTCTCCACCGTTCTCTCTCTCACACACCCCCATTTCCCCCCCTCTCTTCCAACTCACATGCAGGCGGGGGAAACAGAGTGGACAGCAAGTGAGTGCCACTGATTTAATTCCCCCTAAGAACTGCCACTCATTCCATCTCCCTCAGCACTGACACTCATCCCACCCCCACAACCCCCAGCACTGCCACTTATCCCATTCCCTCAACCACTGCCACTCATCCCATTCCCCCCACTACCACTCTTACTGACCACACCTTCCCCTCTAGGCCCAGCAACCAATGGGTGGGAGGTAATGATGTGCAGTAACCTCTAGCAACCAATCAGCAAGCATACATGATGTGCTGTAACCTTTGACATCTAATTGGTGAGCCATATTGTGTGTTGTAAACTCTAGAAACTAGGCAGTGAGCGGTAATGATATGCTTTAACCTCTTGCAATCATGGTTGCTGCCTGATCTGCTGCAGTAAACTGATTTTGATTCTAGCTGCTATTTATTGTATGTCTTGGGAGGGAGACCCAAGAAAATGTTTGCTCAGAGTCCAATCAGTATTAATGATGGCCCTGGGAGGAAGCAAAACTGGTCGTCCTGCGCTGGTTCTTGTGTGGTGATGTCACATCGAGGAGGCTCTGAGGGAGTTCAGCTTTCTTCTACAGCTGCTTATCTCTGCATCCCCCATCCAAATCTCATTTTACCCCTCTTCAACTCTGACCTGTACATGCAACCCCCCCCTCCCCCAAAGTGCCACTATGTTCCACATGTCTTACTTTTGTTGCTGTACTAAGCTGAAGCACCCAGCCAGCTCTAGTACCTCCCCAGACACAACACAATCTCTCACTTGCACACAGATCATCCAGTGGGGGTATCGGCATCCACACTGCAACCCAAGCACCTGCAACTCCCTTGTCCACATCCTACACTCAAATCACATTTATGTGCTTTTTTCCTCACAAATAGAGCTTTCTTTCGGTGTTATTTAATCACCTGTGCATTTTTTTATTTTTGCACTATAAACAAAAAACATTTTGAAAAAAAAAAACTATATTTTTGACTTTTTGCTAGAAAATATAACCAGTAAAAAAAATTTTAAAAATCAAATTTCATCATAAATTTAGGTCAAAATGTTTTCTGCTACATGTCTTTGTTTTAAAAAAAAACATCCCAGTACGTGTAAATTAATTGGTTTATGTGAAGGTTATAGCGTCTACATATACCGGAATGGTTTTTTTTAATAATAGTAATGGCAGCGATCAGCAACTTATAGCAGGACTGCGGGACTGCGGTGGGCATTCTGACACTGTGGGGGGGTATTGACTAATTGTCACTGATAGAGATGAGCGAATCGAACCTGGCGAAGTGGAATTCGTTTCAAATATCAGGAAAAATTCGATTCGCATCGAATCCGAATTTTAGCAAACTTCGGGTGCACGAATCGAATTTTTCCCGATCAGCCGGCAAAAGTGTCACTGCAGAGAGCTCCGCTATTTCTGACAGTTCTGACAGTTCATTTACAGCGGTTGAAACATTGTATCTATTTGTTTCCATTTAGGATACAGATGTTTTTATTCGGAAATAAATAGATACAATGTTTCAACCGCTGTAAATGTGAAGGAACTGTCAGAGAACTGTCAGAAATAGCGGAGCTCTCTGCAGATACACTTTTTGCTGTACTTTAATTCTTCTTCTTTTCATTCTTCTTCTTCTTTTCATTCTTCTGTTCATTCTTCTTCTTTTCATTCTTCTTTTCATTCTTCTTCTTCTTCTTCTTTTCATTCTTCTTCTTCTTTTCATTCTTCTTCTTCTTTTCATTCTTCTTCTTCTTCTTTTCATTCTTCTTCTTCTTCTTTTCATTCTTCTTTTCATTCTTCTTTTCATTCTTCTTTTCATTCTTCTTCTTCTTCTTCTTTTCATTCTTCTTTTCATTCTTCTTCTTCTTCTTCTTTTCATTCTTCTTCTTCTTCTTCTTCTTCTTTTCATTCTTCTTTTCATTCTTCTTCTTCTTCTTTTCATTCTTCTTTTCATTCTTCTTCTTCTTCTTTTCATTCTTCTTCTTCTTCTTCTTCTTCTTCTTCTTCTTTTCATTCTTCTTCTTTTCATTCTTCTTCTTTTCATTCTTCTTCTTTTCATTCTTCTTTTCATTCTTCTTTTCATTCTTCTTCTTCTTTTCATTCTTTTCATTCTTCTTCTTCTTCTTTTCATTCTTTTCATTCTTCTTCTTCTTCTTCTTTTCATTCTTCTTTTCATTCTTCTTTTCATTCTTCTTTTCATTCTTCTTTTCATTCTTCTTCTTCTTCTTCTTCTTCTTCTTCTTTTCATTCTTCTTCTTCTTCTTCTTCTTCTTCTTTTCATACTACTTCTTCTTCTTCTTCTTCTTCTCTTCATTCTTCTTCTTCTTCTTCTCTTCATTCTTCTTCTTCTTTTCATTCTTCTTCTTCTTCTTCTTTTCATTCTTCTTTTCATTCTTCTTCTTCTTCTTTTCATTCTTCTTCTTCTTCTTTTCATACTTCTTCTTCTTCTTCTTCTCTTCATTCTTCTTCTTCTTCTTTTCATTCTTCTTTTCATTCTTCTTTTCATTCTTCTTCTTCTTCTTCTTTTCATTCTTCTTCTTCTTCTTTTCATTCTTCTTCTTCTTCTTCTTCTTTTCATTCTTCTTCTTCTTCTTCTTTTCATTCTTCTTCTTCTTCTTTTCATTCTTCTTCTTCTTCTTCTTCTTCTTCTTCTTCTTTTCATTCTTCTTCTTCTTCTTCTTCTTCTTTTCATTCTTCTTCTTCTTCTTCTTCTTCTTCTTCTTCTTCTTTTCCTTCTTCTTCTTCTTCTTTTCATTCTTCTTCTTCTTCTTCTTCTTCTTCTTCTTCTTCTTCTTCTTTTCATTCTTCTTCTTCTTCTTCTTTTCATTCTTCTTCTTCTTCTTCTTCTTCTTCTTTTCATTCTTCTTCTTCTTCTTCTTCTTCTTCTTCTTCTTCTTTTCATTCTTCTTCTTCTTCTTCTTCTTCTTTTCCTTCTTCTTCTTCTTCTTCTTCTTCTTTTCCTTCTTCTTCTTCTTCTTCTTCTTCTTTTCCTTCTTCTTCTTCTTTTCATTCTTCTTCTTCTTTTCATTCTTCTTCTTCTTTTCATTCTTCTTCTTCTTCTTCTTCTTCTTCTTTTCATTCTTCTTCTTCTTCTTCTTCTTCTTTTCATTCTTCTTTTCATTCTTCTTCTTCTTCTTCTTCTTCTTCTTCTTCTTTTCATTCTTCTTTTCATTCTTCTTCTTCTTCTTCTTCTTTTCATTCTTCTTCTTCTTCTTCTTCTTCTTCTTCTTCTTCTTTTCATTCTTCTTCTTCTTCTTCTTCTTCTTCTTTTCATTCTTCTTCTTCTTCTTCTTCTTCTTTTCATTCTTCTTCTTCTTCTTCTTCTTCTTTTCATTCTTCTTCTTCTTCTTCGTCTTTTCATTCTTCTTCTTCTTCTTCTTCTTCTTTTCATTCTTCTTCTTCTTCTTCTTTTCATTCTTCTTCTTCTTCTTCTTCTTCTTCTTCTTCTTTTCATTCTTCTTCTTCTTCTTCTTCTTTTCATTCTTCTTCTTCTTCTTCTTCTTCTTTTCATTCTTCTTCTTCTTCTTCTTCTTCTTTTCATTCTTCTTCTTCTTCTTCTTTTCATTCTTCTTCTTCTTCTTCTTCTTCTTTTCATTCTTCTTCTTCTTCTTCTTCTTCTTTTCATTCTTCTTCTTCTTCTTCTTCTTCTTCTTTTCATTCTTCTTCTTCTTCTTCTTCTTCTTCTTCTTCTTCTTCTTCTTCTTTTCATTCTTCTTCTTCTTCTTCTTTTCATTCTTCTTCTTCTTCTTCTTTTCATTCTTCTTCTTCTTCTTCTTCTTCTTCTTCTTCTTCTTCTTCTTTTCATTCTTCTTCTTCTTCTTCTTTTCATTCTTCTTCTTCTTCTTCTTCTTCTTTTCATTCTTCTTCTTTTCATTCTTCTTCTTCTTCTTCTTTTCATTCTTCTTCTTCTTCTTCTTTTCATTCTTCTTCTTCTTCTTCTTCTTCTTCTTCTTCTTCTTCTTCTTCTTCTTCTTTTCATTCTTCTTCTTCTTCTTCTTTTCATTCTTCTTCTTCTTCTTCTTTTCCTTCTTCTTCTTCTTCTTCTTCTTCTTCTTCTTCTTCTTCTTCTTCTTTTCATTCTTCTTCTTCTTCTTCTTCTTCTTCTTCTTCTTCTTCTTCTTCTTCTTTTCATTCTTCTTCTTCTTTTCATTCTTCTTCTTCTTCTTCTTCTTTTCATTCTTCTTCTTCTTCTTCTTCTTCTTCTTCTTCTTCTTCTTCTTCTTCTTCTTCTTCTTCTTCTTCTTTTCATTCTTCTTCTTCTTCTTCTTCTTCTTCTTCTTCTTTTCATTCTTCTTCTTCTTCTTTTCATTCTTCTTCTTCTTCTTCTTCTTCTTCTTTTCATTCTTCTTCTTCTTCTTCTTCTTCTTCTTCTTTTCATTCTTCTTCTTCTTCTTCTTCTTCTTTTCATTCTTCTTCTTCTTCTTCTTCTTCTTCTTTTCATTCTTCTTCTTCTTTTCATTCTTCTTCTTCTTCTTTTCATTCTTCTTCTTCTTCTTCTTCTTCTTTTCATTCTTCTTCTTCTTCTTCTTCTTCTTTTCATTCTTCTTCTTCTTCTTCTTCTTTTTCTTCTTCTTTTCATTCTTCTTCTTTTCATTCTTCTTCTTCTTCTTCTTTTCATTCTTCTTCTTCTTCTTCTTTTCCTTCTTCTTCTTCTTCTTCTTTTCCTTCTTCTTCTTCTTCTTCTTTTTCTTCTTCTTCTTCTTCTTTTCATTCTTCTTCTTCTTCTTCTTCTTCTTCTTCTTCTTCTTCTTTTCCTTCTTCTTCTTCTTCTTCTTCTTTTCCTTCTTCTTCTTCTTCTTCTTCTTTTCCTTCTTCTTCTTCTTCTTCTTCTTCTTTTCCTTCTTCTTCTTCTTCTTCTTCTTTTCATTCTTCTTCTTCTTCTTCTTCTTTTCATTCTTCTTCTTTTCATTCTTCTTCTTCTTCTTCTTCTTTTCCTTCTTCTTCTTCTTCTTTTCATTCTTCTTCTTCTTCTTCTTCTTCTTCTTTTCATTCTTCTTCTTTTCATTCTTCTTCTTCTTCTTCTTCTTTTCCTTCTTCTTCTTCTTCTTTTCATTCTTCTTCTTCTTCTTCTTCTTCTTCTTTTCATTCTTCTTCTTCTTCTTTTCATTCTTCTTCTTCTTCTTCTTTTCCTTCTTCTTCTTCTTCTTCTTCTTCTTCTTCTTCTTCTTCTTTTCATTCTTCTTCTTCTTCTTCTTCTTCTTCTTTTCATTCTTCTTCTTCTTCTTCTTCTTCTTTTCATTCTTCTTCTTCTTCTTTTCATTCTTCTTCTTTTCATTCTTCTTCTTCTTCTTTTCATTCTTCTTCTTTTCATTCTTCTTCTTCTTCTTTTCATTCTTCTTCTTTTCATTCTTCTTCTTCTTCTTCTTTTTCTTCTTCTTCTTCTTCTTCTTCTTCTTCTTTTCCTTCTTCTTCTTCTTCTTCTTTTCATTCTTCTTCTTCTTCTTCTTCTTCTTTTCATTCTTCTTCTTCTTCTTCTTCTTCTTTTCCTTCTTCTTCTTCTTCTTCTTCTTTTCCTTCTTCGTCGTGCCCCGTGACTGCCCAAATGAGTGAAGTGTGCGGTGATTCTAAGATCGACGGCACTCATCTGCATGTCATACTGACTGACAGTATTATTTCTCTTCCCCAGCAGACCCCAAGGGCATTTAAATTAAAGGTACAGTGTTCTGCACTAATATAAAGGCTCTCTGAAGCCTAGAAACCCTTTTAATAAGTTAAATTCGCATCGAATTGAATTTCTCCCGCAAATTCGGCGAATCAGCCGAATCGAATTTTTGAATAATTCGCTCATCTCTAGTCACTGACATCCCCAGTGACACTAATACAGTGATCAGTGTTAATAAACAGCACTGACACTGTACTAATGACACTAGGCAGGAAGGGGTTAACATCTGGGGTGATGGATTAACTGTGCATGTTGGTGCTGACAGGGGAGAAATCTGTGTTGTTTACACACAGACCTCTCCCCTGTCACTGTTCCTCGGCGATCACCGGGTACCAGTGAGGAATCTCCGGCCAGGACCCGGTGATCGACAGCTGTAGCTGCCAATGGCAGCGTGAGTAGGGTGGCATGCTCACATGTCACCTAACCAGAAATGCAAAACCACATATATATATATATATATATATATATATATATATATATATATATATATATATATATATATATTTTGCACAGCCCTGCTGCCCTGTAGCAGTAGTTCTGCTATAGGGCAGTGGGGAACTGGTTAGTAATCCTGGCAGGTTTCATTGAAGACTATGAATAGAATGCCTTTGACTTAGACTAGAATGCAGTACATGAAGGTAAAATACTTTAGTACATTTCAGAAGACTCAGTTCTCTGGAAATTGTAGACGAAGTCAGCAGCTGTGGGAACTAGCCTTGGTCCTGATCTAAATTCCACACATGGGATCTTCCATAGAGCTCAAACCATACATTCTTTTATAGACCTTTCAGTACAAATGTTGAAATGAGAACTATTCTGTGGCATGTATTATAAAAATCGAAGGTAAGGAGAGGTGGTTGGACAGAGAGGTGTCCATCATGTCCTAGAATCAAGGCTACATGACACATAGAAGGCTATTTACTAAAACTGGAGTGCAAAATCTGAGCAGCTCTGCATAAAAACCAATCAGCTTCAAAATTTGTTTTTGTATGTAAAAACAACATTTCATATTCCCGATATGTTCCTGCTGTACCATTTACTTGTATGAAAAAGTATCCCATTCTCTTTGTATTGCTTACTTTGTGTGAAATTCCTGGTGTTCCTGACAGTCCCTCTGATCTTCTAATAAAAACTGACTACACTTGCCATGAGAGCACAGCGTGGTCAGTAGCTGTGCTGGGAATGTAGCCTGTTCTTCTCCAATGATCAGACTTGTCCTGACAACACCTCCCCCTCACATAGCCACTCACTGGGAAGATCAGTGTGTTGTTATTTTTTCTCCTCCACCTCTGTGTACAAGTGAGAACAGAGGGAATGAGTTCACTTATAAAAAGGGAAAAACACTATTCATAATGTTTTTTATATCTATACACACATTTTTTACCTTTCATTTCTGTTTTAACCACTTCCCATCCGGCCCATGTCTATAAACGGCTGGAGGAGAGCACTACCGAAGCGGGTTGACATTTCTAAACATCTCCCACATTCACTGCTTGTGCACGCTCCCACTGATTGCTGTACGGGACCTCTGTGTGAGGTCCCGATTCATGTGATCACAGATTGGCCAATCAGTAATCACATGAATAGTAGTAAGGAAAATGTCACTTCCTGACATCATTGCTTACTACTAGTGAAATCTGTGAATGATCACAGAGGTCACATAGTACAGGGCTATTCATAATACCGGAGAAAAAGCAACAGTGATTCTCCTGTTAGATTTTCCAGGACAATCGTTTTCCTGGCAGTCCTCTGAGAGACCAGCAATGACCAGGTGGAAGCAGTATACAGTTTTGCCCCATCTATCCACCCAGGCTTAGTGTGGATAGAAAGGAGTGAGGGAGACCCCTGGTGGGAGAAAGTTGGTAACACAAGCCTATCCATTCAAATGTGGAAATAAGCACCCAGCATGGAAAATACCATTTAGTCCTGATGGGACAGAAGCGATATTAGCCACTTAGTTTGGCTAATTGGTGAGGTGAGCGTACACCTATTCTTTAGCACTGGGAGTGTTGCACGGCACAATTATTGGCACTGGCAAGATTTGAAGCACAAAGTGGACTTTATAATAATTTATGATTGTACACATATATTTATATATTTTTATATTTATGTCTTGTTGCACAGGATATTGCACTGTTTGAAGCACAAGTTTTTTCACGTTTATATTATTTTTGAGTTATATGTTTATGATTGATTTAATATATATTGTGAAGCGCGACACATTCAGATATAATTTTGCTATTCACAATAGCCTTGTACCATGTGACAAGCTGTGACCAATCACAGCTTGCACAGTATTTCTCAATGGCTGCAAGAATGCAGCCAGAGAGAAGGAGAAATGATTGATGTTACCTTTATGGGTGTAAGAGCAATCAGTGTAAAAATAGAAAAAAAAAATCTTCATCACCCCCCACAAGTAGTACAGTGTCACTATGGTGACACTGCACTGCTAGGGTGACAGTATGTTAAAATAAATAAATAAATAAATGCATAATATAAACAAATAAAATAAAATTGTAAAAAAATTTTTGAAAAATTATAATTTTTGGTTATAAACTAATTTGGGTTATCTTTTTTTTTACTAAAATGATAGCTGAATAGAATTTGGCCAAGATTTATGAAGAAAGATTATTTATTTGCAAAATTATATAAGAAAAACACTTTTTTTTTTCAAACTTTCTGGACTTTTTTCATTTATATAGCAAACAAATAAAAATCCTAGTGGTGAATAAATACCACCAAAATAAAGTTTTATTTGTCTCAAAAATGCTAAAAATTCATATGGGTACAGTGTTGCATGACCGCGCAATTGTCATTCAAAATGTGATAGCACTGAAAGCTGGAAATTGGCCTGGACAGGAAGGAGGTGAAAGTGTCCGGACTTGAAGTGGTTAAACTGAATGGGGTTTTTTTACAAGGTGAGGGTTTACAATCACTTTAATTTAACAAGCTGAAGTAAGAAGCTGATTGGCTACCATGAACATCTGCACCAGATTCTGAGTGCTCCAGTTTTAGTAAATCTCCGCCATAGTGCTGCTAGTCCAGCCAAAACCTTTTATCTTAGTTTTGTAGGAAGATTTACAACCCCTTGTCTGGTTTCTACTGCTATCTGGCTTTAGATTTCTGCTCACTTTTTGTCCTTTTTGTTTCAGAAAGGAAGCAGGGTAAACTCTTCAACAACATGAATGGAAGGCTGCACACCTCTCAGACTTGTATTTCTGTATGTGCCCCATTGCAGATTTTCGCTCACCTACTGTCTGGTAAACCTCAGGACTGGAAGTGAGGGTAAATCTGTCTGATAGAATCTCAGATGGCAGTAAAAATCCCCACTCTGTCCAAAATTCTAAAAAATTTGATTTGCTCTCAGCCTCCTCTTAAATTTCCAAATGCTTTTTTTTTCTTTGCTGCTGCAAACTGACTTCCTGTTAGAGGGTGGCTATATTGGTTCTCCATGATCCCAGTGTATGTAGAAACATAGCCACCCTCTCCTGCTCACTCCTGAGATGGATTCATCTTCGATGGGATGTGTAGTGTGCATAGAGCATTCCAAACACATGAAATTGAGGGGAAAGAAGAGGATCGAGAGCTCAGAGGACGCTATGAGGTGGCAGAAAAACAGTAAGATACAATTTCATGAAAAATGCATTACATGGCCATTAAAGCAGTAATAAATCTGGAATATAAGTGCGTTACGCTAAACATAGGTGGGCAATGTAAATTAAACCATGTTCACAGTGAAAAAACAAGTGAGTATGTATTAATACATGAATTATAAAAAAAAATATAGTGAAAAATTAGAATAAGAAAGTCCACTTAACTTCCCTAGTGGTCTGATTATGTCCATATTTCTGTGCTCAAAGCGGTACATTTTTTTGCATGGAAATATGTATTTTTTTTTATTGTAGGCCTGTAATATTTAGGAATAACTCACTGAAATCTGTCCAAACAAGAGTCTAGTAAACATCCCAGGTATGTTAAAATTTGAATTTGATTTTAGTGAATTTAGTGAATGTAACTTTTTGCCATTTTCAAATTTCCTGCCAGTTCCGTCCCCCGTACGTCCCGACGTCGCAGGGCACGGAACCCAGAAGACAGATGCCGGCATCGGCCAGAGGACATTACAGGGGACACTGCAGGAGGGAGATCGCGGGAGCACAGGATAAGGTAAGTGATCGAGGGATCCCGGAGCAGCGCCGCATGGTAAGCCCGAGTGTAGCTCGGGGATACCGCTTGTGCTACTGAAACTTTACCTCGAGCTACACTCGGGAATACCGCCAGGGAGGCTACAAGTCCTTTCTAAAATGTGCAAACAAGTGAAACCACGTCTCTTCCTGAGATCCTGTACTTAAAATGCCACCGACAGCCACCTTCATTAAAAGTGATAGTAGAGTGCTCACTTACCAACTTACCATGACCCCTTTAAATTTGTTGCCCCAGAAGATGTCTTTTGATGATGAAATGCGTCGAACATAGCCTCTTACTGACATCATTGTATTCCAGGAAGTGGATGTCTATGCTGTATTGATGAATGTATTTTACATGCACATCTCTTTTAACTTTATGTGAGTGTATGTCTTTGCTTAATAAATAGTTTTAAAGGTTTTTACATTATGGCGAGGCTTTCTTTTTCTTGCCTTGAATTTTAATGTTGGGAACCTGGAAATATTTAACTGACGGTGTCCAAGGTTGATACTGAGGCAGTTTGGAGGGCAACCTTGATGTCCAGAGATATTACACAAGCACTTTATTACCACTCTTAAATTTAAGGGGGTTATTTGAAGTTGATAAGCGAGTACTCTACTATCACTTTTGGTGAAGGTGGCTATTGGTGGCACTTTAAGTACAGGTAAAAAAAAGGAAAACAGTGAAGCGCTACAAATACATGAATATAGCTCTCCAATAATAAAATGTAAATAATGTACAATAAAGCAATCACAAAAAGTCCAACAATACGTTGCTCAAGTGCTTGAAGAAGTAAAAAGTCTAAATAAACCACCAATAGTGCTAAATAAAGTCCAAAAGTAATAGCTGGAAACTCCGTCTAGTGATGGAAAAGAGCCCACACTCCAAAGAGGAACACTATGGCTTCTTACCATGACACAGTTATCATAATATGCTAATATGTGGTGAAATCCTGTACTTTAAGTACAAAAGCAAGGGGGGAACACTGCACTTAGGTAGATGGCCTAAAATCTGCCAGCACGGAGTCCAAATACATAAACTCAAAATACATGTAAAAAAAGGAAAACAGTGCAGCACTATAAATACACGAATATATAAGTATGGCTCTCATAAGCAGTCTAAAAAATCCAATAATACGGTGCTCAAGCGCTTGAAGAAATAAAACTTCTTAATAAAACACCACCAATAGTGCTGAATGAAGAGTCCAAAGTGATAGCTGGAAACTCCGCCTAGTGATGGAAAAGAGCCCACACTCCAAAAAGGCACACTATGGCTTCTTACCAGAACACAGTGACCCCTGCATAAAACCGATGGGTCACACAGCGCTTGAGTAGATTAGAATATTGCATCCAAAATGACAACTCCTCCAGCTGGTGTGCAAGATTTAAATTGGACTCCGAAGTCACTCAAAGGTAAGATACAAAAAAAGACTTCCATAGTGTAAAACTGGAAAGCATAATTTATGAAAAACTAAGAGAGACACTCACATGATAAAAGACATCAACAGGTTTGTCAAACCAGATAAAATGGTATAAAGTGAGCTCTCCTAGGTAAGCAGCTAAAGCACTAAAGGTAATCACAGTGTACCCATAAAATGACAAGTAAAACAGAGTGCAGCGCTAAAATATATAAAGTGCAAAAGAAAATGGTTCGTGATTAATAAATTGATTCATATGAGTAAGTCCCCAAAAGATAGCTGATGAAACCAGGAAACAATGGAAAAAATGCGCACTCACCGGACGCGCATGGAAAATGTGCATATAATTAATATCCACTGGAATCTTTATAGTAGATGAAGAGGGTAAACTTCAATCTGTAGGTCAATCAGCCTGGGAAAATATATAGGAAGTCCGGAGGTCCCCTTAAGGATGGTATGGTGCTCAGCCAGAATCCAAAGCTCCGTCCCTCTGGTGGTGGTAGGTCAAACTACAGGAATCCTGCAAGTTGATTTAGCTCCCAATAGGAGCCAAAAAGACAGGTGCCCATAGTGTAGTATTTAAAAAAGTTTATTAGCCAAAAATTGTGATGAATACAGGGTAGTATATAGCTGTATTAACTATATGATATACAGCAGAGTATGCAGCGATGATACTGACCCTAAGTTAAAATGGCCGCCGGGCTATCTCGTGGCTCCGGGCGGGGAATGACGTCATGCTCTGTCGGTTCCTCCTAAAGCCTTTCGTGCCAAAGCACATCATCAGAGGTTTGTCAAACCATACAAAATTCTCAGAAGTGATATTCCTATTGCTTGCTGTGAGTCAGACATCGATCCCTGTCCAATAGTGATCCGTGTGTGTGATGATGTCATCGTCACAAGCCCCACCTGATGTGTTTCGTCAGATGTGACATCGTCTGGGAGACGGCTGAGGCTAACTAATAGAACTAATAAATTATACTTTGGGGTTTTACACTAAGGAAGTGTTTTTTGTATCTTACCTTTGAGTGATTTGGGAGTCCAATTTCCATCTTGCATACCAGCCTGGAGGAGTTGTCATTCTAACCTACTAGAGCGTTGTTTAACCCATCTGTTTTATGCAAGGGTCACTGTGTTCTGGTAAGAAGCCATAGTGTGCCTCTTTGGAGTGTGGGCTCTTTTCCATCACTAGACAGAGTTTCCAGCTATTACTTTGAACTCTTTATTCAGCACTATTTATTAAGAAGTTTTATTTCTTCAAACACTTGAGCACTGTATTATTGGAATTTTTAGACTGCTTATGAGAGTCATACTCATATATTCATGTGTGTATAGCGCTGCACTGTTTTCCTTTTTTTACATGTATTTTGAGTTTATGTATTTGGACTCAGTGCTGCCAGCTTTTAGGCTGTCTACCTAAGTGCAATGTTCACCCCTTGCTTTTGTACTTAGATCCAGGATTTCACCACATATTAGCACATTATGACAGACTTACCTGTCATAATGTGCCCTCCAGCACTGTTCTGTCACTAATCCCACAAGTCCCGTCCACTTCCATTTTCACCTGGTCTTCCTTCTGGGTTCCGTCTCTTCAGCCACTTGAATGGTCAGGCCGTGATGATATCACTCTTGCACATGTACATAGGGGTCACATCACCTTGGCACAGATTAGGTGTCACACATGGACACTGAACGCAGCAGTCAGTCTTACACTGTAATACCGCTTTAACCCTTTGGTGCAGGCGCTTCTTGGCCAGGGGCGGACTGACCATTTGGAAACTCGGGCACTGCCCGAGGGCCCGGGGTCAGTAGGGGGCCCCATGAGATGCCCCTGGCACCTTTTTCATAGGCTTTTTTGAGTTTGGGCAAGGACACAGGGGCCCCATGATCCCCTATTGCCCGGGGGCCCCATGAGCTGGCAGTCCGCCCCTGTTCTTGGCCCTTTAAGGGGTTTCAGATGCTGGGACGCGGGGTGGGGTTTCTGATTATGTGACCGCCATCATTGGCTGTGACAGTGGTCACATGAACAGAAAGCTCACGATCGCAAGAAGAGATCGGGAGCTTTCCATTAGCCGGCGGTAACTGCCAGGAGCGTACACGGAGCGCGCTCTCGGCACAGTTATGTTTATCGATTAGTATGTATATACAGTATGTAGCCTCTCTGTGTTAAGGCTCCCCACCCCACCCGATGGGAAGGAGTTAAGAAGTGGATGTGTATGAATTTATGGAGAATGAGAATATAGTTCTAAGTCACTTTAAGCTAGGGATTAGTGAAAATCCACATTTATTACAAACTACATGTATCATAAGGATGTCAGCAAAATTTCCTATTCCTACATCTGTTCTGGAAATATTATAACTACCTTTTCCTTTTTGAATGCTGATTTTCAAAATTAGATGTTCAGGCAGAAAGATATGAGCTCATCAATCAAAACTTTGATGAGCCTAACACATGGAGGAGAGGAGACATCTGTAATGACATGCCTGGCAGCTTTGCTAGTTGGTTTTGTTTTATTTAAAGCAGTGACAAACAGTTTTTAGTTTGCTATTTACCTGCATATACAGTATTTGAGCCAGAGCAACACAAAAATGCTTTAAGAAAGGAAGACAATGTAACACATACACTATATTGCCAAACGTAATGGTCGGCCTGCCTTTACACGCACATGAACTGTAATGGCCTCCCAGTCTTAGTCCGTAGGATTCAATATTGAGTTGGCCCCGCCCTTTGCAGCTATAACAGCTTCAACTCTTCTGGGAAGGCCGTCCACAAGGTTTAGGAGGGTGTCCATCGTAACGTTTGACCATTTTTCCAGAAGGTGAGGTCAACTGATGTCAGACAAGAAGGCCTGGCTGGTAGTCTCCGGTCTAATTCATCCAAAAGGTGTTCTATCAAGTTGAGGTCAGGACTCTGTGCAGCCCAGTCAAGTTCCTCCATGTATTTCATGCATTTTATTCCGCATTAACAACCCCGAAAGTGCGTCAAAAACTGATCAGTATGAAAGGATCCTAAGGCAGCATGAATGAACACTGAGAGTTTTCATTTCACCAAAATGTCAGCAAAGATCATACTTTTTTTTTGTAGACTGCAGTGGATTCAATGGGGATGTCATATTAAAGGTACATTTGGTGGGGTCCAAAGGACTTAAAATGGCTTGTGAAAGTTAGGAAAGATCCCTAAACTAAAATAGACCTTTTCTTTTACTGCCCCTCGTTATCCTCATGGTTTTACATATTTTCCCAAAGAAAAAAGTAAAATAAAAGTTTTAAAATGACAGTACCCAAATATTGATCAAATACAAAGAACACACAAAGGAAATTTACCACTTGTCGTCTGCCCTATAGCAGAAATACTGTTAAAGGGCATATATATACGTGATTTTGCAGTTTCGGGTAGGGGGCATGTGCCTCGGCTTTCAATCACTGGGTCCCAGCTGGTGATTACTCGCTGACACCAGGTGATCACTAAGTAACACCGAGGGTGGGGGAGAGAATTGTTTTTTAAAAATACAGTTCTCTCCCCTGTCAGCTCCTGCACACTGATTTGTATGGCTCTGCGTAGCAGAGCCATACAAAGCAGTGTGCTTAAAGTGAAGCACACACAGCCCCCATAGTGAAACAGCACACAGTTAACCCGTTGATTGTCCCAGATGTTAACCCCTTCCTGCCCAGTGCCATTAGTACAGTGTCAGCGATTTTTATTAGCACTGTTCACTGTATTGGTGTCACTGGGGATGTCAGTTACACCAAGTCAGTTCCCCTCAGTGTCAGAATGCCTGCTGCAGTTTTGCAGTCCCACTCTAAGTCACTTATAGCCGCCAATACTAGTATTTAAAAAAACACCAAAATTCCAGTATCTTTCCCGCCATTTGAAAACACTATAACTTTCACATAACCAATTAATTTACACGCATTGGGATTTTAGCAAAGACAAGTAGCAGCATACATTTTGGCCTAAATTTATGACAAAATTAGATGTTTTTAATTTTTTACTGGACATGTGTAATAGCAAAAAGTACAAAAATATTTTTTTTTTTCTCAAAATTGTCTGTCTTTTTTTTACAGCACAAAAATTAAAAACGCACAGGTGATCAAATACCACCAAAAGAAAGCTCTATTCCTGATAAAAAAAAGACATAATTTTAATTTGGGTGCAGCATTGCATGACCGCGCAATCGTCAGTTAAAGTAACACAGTGCCGTATCGCAAAAAATGGCCTGGTCAGGAAGGGGGGTAAGTCCTCTGGAGGGTAAGTGGTTAAATAAAATAAGCTATAGTACCCTAAGGCCCTTTAATTGCCCACATCTGGCAATTTGAGATTGCGAGCATAATTGCCAAGATTCTGGCCATGATTCCAAGTCCAACACAACAAACACTTTACTCCTACGCTAGAAAAGGACTCAGTAGACCCAATAGGAATTATTCAATCAATGTGTACCCTTATAAACCTCAAAAAGTCAATACTTTCTCCCTAGAAAGTGCAATAATATATATACAACCTTTTTGTGAATTACAAAAATAAATCAATAAAATAAATAAATTAATTTTAAACATATAATGTGCAACAAAGTCCCACTAATCCAAAAAATGTCCAAAAAGAAGTCCAAAATAGTGTCCACAAATATCCCAAGTTTATTCACTCTTTTCATCCACTGAAAGGATTGGCTGCTATTCCATCCAAAACGCACCTCAAAATAAAAAATAGGAAAATATCTAGTGCATTACCTCAATAATAATAAAAATACCAATAATCACCCCGTGCAACCAAAATACACTTCAAAAAAACTTTTTGTGCAAAAAGAAAAAAAAATTATTTTCTTATAGTGCATATAATCACACACATCAAACTGTGAACACTCTGTGGTCACTGCAAATCAGTGTCTACCATCAACCAGCACACAGTAGTACTAGATACTATTACCCTCTATGAGTATTGAAAATGCTCAGACTATACTATGGAAAAGTATTCCTAATCTTCCAACATATTTTTTAATTATTAATAATGGTTAATAATGGTGTTAATTATGTATAAATTGATTTAATTATCTATTTGAATGTATCTGGTTGTGAAAGTGAAGAATGGGCCGTTATAATGTTTAAATATTGTATTAATTTTATTATATTTTTTTTATATACATAACCTTGAGGCATTCCTGGGTATTGTGCACTGCTCGGACCGTTTTACATAAAGTCCGATTCACTGGTTCTTACTGACTGTAATAAGGACAAATATCGCTGTTTTCCCCATTGTAAAATGGCGGTCGGAGCCTCAAGTCATTAGGAAGTATGGGCATATATGGAGCGGCAAGTGGGACGTCTTTATCCCTTCAGATGAAGTCCGGAAGTGACGAAACGCGTTAGAGAGTGACGTCAAGATGCACGTACGTAGACCGGAAGTGTCACCGCAGCCATTTTGTTGGTTTTCAACACATGGTTTTCTATGATGTTTGGTTGAAAAGTTTGAAACCATGTCTGGAGCTGATAATTTTAAACTTAAATGTAAGTGATGAATAAAATGTTATCCCTATGCTTGGAATATTAGTCCTGAGACCCTGTTTATCTCTCTGAGGACCTTGGAAAAAATATGTTGGAAGATAAGGAATACTTTTCCATAGTATTGTCTGAGCATTTTCAATACTCATAGAGGGTAATAGTATCTAGTACTACTGTGTGCTGGTTGATGGTAGACACTGATTTGCAGTAACCACAGAGTGTTCACAGTTTGATGTGTGTGATTATATGCACTATAAGAAAATAATTTTTTTTTTTTTCTTTTTGCACAAAAAGTTTTTTTGAAGTGTATTTTGGTTGCACGGGGTGATTATTGGTATTTTTATTATTATTGAGGTAATGCACTAGATATTTTCATATTTTTTATTTTGAAGTGCATTTTGGATGAAATAGCAGCCAATCCTTTCAGTGGATGAAAAGAGTGAATAAACTTGGGATATTTGTGGACACTATTTTGGACTTCTTTTTGGACATTTTTTGGATTAGTGGGACTTTGTTGCACATTATATGTTTAAAATTTATTTATTTATTTTATTGATTTATTTTTGTAATTCACAAAAAGGTTGTATATATATTAGACCCAATAGGAATGTTCTGGAATTTTCTGGCATATGCACTGCTTGCTGCCCTCAACAGACCGGGGTGGTCCAAATACACTGGATACAAATGGAGAAACAGAAAAAGGGCACACTGACCCAGTGCATTATCATTTAAAATAATTTACTGAAGAAACAAAATAGGTATCATACTCACAATGGACATAATAACACAGGCATGTCAAACTGAACAAGATGTATGATCCAAACAACATCTGAGTCCATACGATGGAACCCTGGATGACCAACTGGCTAACGCGTTTCGAGGACACAACCTCTTCCTCAGAGCCAACCATGATTCCAAGTCGCACTGAAATCCTGGCAACACGCACCACGCATGTTTGTGTGCCATTCATTTTTAATGGCACCTCAAACACGGTGTGGTTTTGCCACGATTGCAGTGCGATTTAGAATCATGTGACAGAACCGCACAGTAATTGCTGCAAACTGTCTTGTGTGAAGAGGGAAAAAGGAGAAAGAACTTCTTTTGGGCGACAAGATATGTGTGATGTGGTTCGCCACAACTGGCGATAATAAATCGCATGACAATGACGGCCAAAACAACACAACGCTTGAGGTGCATTTAAAAGTGAATGGCCCACAAAAATGTGCGGTGTGTTTTGCCTGTGATTGCATTGTGATTTGGAATCACAGACAGAATCATGGCTGCGATTCTCAATTGCCAGATGTGAACGTGGCCTAAATACATGCACGCACACACGCATGCACACACAAAACAGCATCTAAGTGAAAACAATGAGGCATTTTTTTTCCTGCAAATTTGTTAGAAATTCTGTATATAGCTCTACAGAACAAACAGTGCACAGTCTACATGTGCTTCTCTGCTTCACTGCAACAAGGAAACAGGAACCTGTATTCAGAGAAAAGATATCAAGTTTACCATAGATGCAGCTACAAACTTATAAATACTACCATCTACTGGTTGAAGAACATATTTCTACTGAATACTGATATATTTGCTGCACAAAATACATGAATGCTGTATTAAAAAAAAAATGTCACCTAATCATTTTAATAAATGCAGTTTAGATGGAGAAATCTGTTTTGTCAAAATCACTCAGCTCAGTTCTGTTGGTTGTTGAGGGTGGACCATGCAAAAAAAAATTACAAAAATAGTATGGAAAAGACAAATTAATTATGAACTAATTCGTAAAAGCAAGGATAAAGATGACAAGCCTGGAACACTCCCTTCTGAAGACAAGTCACCACAGGCAGCCTCCCATGGTGACTTGTCTTCAAAAGGGAGTGTTGAAATTTTCAGAATTTATTTTTCTTTCCTTTTATTGTGATTATTGCCATGCGATGTCCTTGTTAAAATTCAGCAGTTTAGATTTCAATTTATAAAACATAACAAACTGATCCGCGAAAGGAATAAAAATTAACATTCAAATGAAAGCATGGCCGTCTATGGAAATATTTACTAAAAGGATTCAATGTCAAAATCATAAAGCTACATGAACAAGCCAGAAAACTAAATACTCTTTATTTTCATTCAACACTAGTTGACATATAATGATTGCAAAAATCCTCAGTTTTCTCTTTAATCATCATTTTTACAAGTCATGTGCAGCAATTTCTCACTGTCCGAATATTTATTTTCTTCGACATATCAGTGGATTAATATTACATCTTAGTCGTCTTTTGGTGGAAGTAACAAAGAGTGGTGCAGGCATACTGCTTGCACCACTCTTCTAAACCTAAAAAATAGAGCAGATGCTTCTCTGAATTAGCAAAAGGGGTGCAAGCCCCTTGGTTAATTAGGGGTGATAACTTCTCTGATCTGAACAGACACAGCATGGAGAAAAGGGAGAGCTGGATCTATATGTTTCAATCTCTCTGCCTGCAATCCCCACCCCCCAAACTCAGCTCATAATGGAAGTTAAGAGAATGGTTGTTAACCCTGTAGGCACTGCATGGACAGAGCAATGCATGCAAGCTGTTTGCACAGCTCGCATCTCATAGAGAAATCTGTGGCAGTGCCCCATATGGAAAACTGCCACGTTCCCTCTGTTAATTGAATGCCCACCCTGCATTTGTGTCTATTTCACTCTGAAATAGACACTGGAGCCGGTGGCACAGGTAGACCTTACACAGCTCTATCTGCTTAGTTAATGTGACAAATACCACTCTAGACAGTTTTCTGCTCCATTATAATGGCACAGGAAGCTTAGATAATTCCCCAGATCATTTCTATTGTTGGAATTACCCCTTTCTTCCATACTGGGATTATAAATTGCTACAGAACACTTTTCAGAAAACTTTTAGTTTATGACATCTTTACTGACTATGTGTTCCAGTTCCAGTGAGGACCATTATGCCACAGGGACGAAACGTGCTAAAAATCTCCCAAATGGGGTCATGGAGAGCAATAAAAAATAAGAGTTATTACTCTTATAAATTCTATACAAATATATTATATATTTTTTTTATATATTTTTTTGTTAAAAATTAGGTGTTTGGTGGCAGTTTGGGACTGGTAAACTAAAATATAGCATATTTTCTGCTCTTGAGTGTCCATAAGGTGTTCTGTATATAAGGCTTTGACAAAACAAACTTTCATTGTTCTGGAAAGATCCTTTTTCCAGCATTCCTCTTTTGACAGAGGGTGTTTTTGTAGCTTACCCCTTCTGAGGAGAGAAGTCCTTAGGAAATCCTCCCTCATATGGAGAAGGAGGTCTTTCAGCATTTCTACAGTACATCATCATCTTGGGAAATGGGTGTTTGCTAGAGAAGGCCATATACCTGGATTTGAGCCCCAGGATTGGAGCTCAGGACTAAAGGATATCACCTTTCTGCTTAATAAGGCTGGACATGTAAGCCTAAGAAGAGATATTTGGTGACAGTCAGCACTGGAACACAGTTACACTTGAACATCATGTTTTGTGAGGCTAAGTCAACCAGAGGAGGTTCCATGTGATGTTTCTGAATGCTGATTTACCTAGCAACTGCTAGCCAACAAGCTGTAGGAGCCCCTTGTTAGTTTTGGATATTCCACCTCCTTTGCCCCCCTGTCCTACTAGGTTCACGTAAAGCATTGAAAACTGCACACAAGTCCAAACCTGCATGTCAGCACTGGTGCAGTAGTATAAGGGATACATGCTTAGGACAAAATATTCTTGGGAGGTAGTCCCCCTTACAATTAAGGCCCTTCTAGGTGAAGGGAAAAAAAAGGAAACCTTTGCCTTATCTCCCAGCAATATTTTAATCAGTGTTCAAGGTCCTGTGCAGCACATGTGCACTAAAGCATTCACATCCAGCCCATTCCTAGTATCTGTAAGATGTCTAGAATGTAGCCAGGTTTTAAGACAATGAACCTTCAATGCACATGCAGAGGATTTTACCGTATATCATGGGTAGCCACCCAATAAACAAAAAGCAGCAATGGGAACCCAGAGAAAGACCAGCAGACTATGTGCATAGTTGCACATTATGGCAAGAGCATGGAACCCACAGTCTACATTAAAGCGTATCTTTAGGTAATTTTTTTTAAGTTTAAATAGACCCTCTGTCAGAGCTTTTATTTTTTTTGCTTTGTATGGAGTTTCTTATTCTCTTTCCATTTGGCCAGTGTAGATAAATGGCCGAAGGGGACCTTCCTTGATGCAAGATGGCATATATATGCCTCCTCTTGCATCTGCCGCTTGCACACAGCTTCTAGAATATGCAACACCATGCATTGTAATTGCTGTGTCCCTTGGACACAGTGGATCACAGACCTGGTTACAGGGTCAGTGAATATGGCCCTGTACCTGTGATTGCTGTGACCAATCACAGAAATCCCATGTGATTTATGTGACCAATTGCAGCAATCACATTCGTAAACAAATGCTGCATGATGCAGCTTTTGAACTGTTTCCTTTGTCTCTATGGTGGCATTGCACTGCTGTGTCTGCTGATCAGAAACACTGACTGCTGCACTGATAACAGCCATGCCATGACAACAGGCCATAGCAGCCCTGGCCACTGTCTCTACAACTGATAGCTGTTTGGGGGTAAAACGGCAGCTCATCTGTTAGGTTTTACTGCCCCCCATTTCACATGTGAATAATGCAGTACTTTTCCTTAAAATTAACAACTTTGGTTAAAAATATTTTTTTTTATTTCTGCATTTGCTAAAAACAAACAAATAAAGTCTTTAGAAGACTCACCATGCCTCTTAAAATACCTTGGGTGTTTACTCTCCACAATGCGGTCTTTTTGTGGGTGTTTCCTCTATTCTGACACTCCAGGACCTCCAAAAATGTGAAATTAGATGTGCAATTTATGCCCCTAGAAAGTCTGAAGGTGCTCCTTGGATTTTGCACCTCTCTATGGGGTTAGGCTGTGAAAGTCTCATTCTTGCAGTATCATCCCCATACTCAGGGATGTGTCAAAATGTGTTTTGGTGTGTAATTCAAAGTATGCCTATGCTATGTTAGAAATATTTGATGGCTTTGTTTAAAAAAATACATTTTCATTTTCATTCCACATTTTCCAAAAACTTGTGGCAAAAAAAATGAAGTCTTCTTGAAACTCCAAAGATTCTCTTTAGATTTTGGGCCCCTCTCTGCGTCTATGCTGTGAAAAAGTCTCATACTTCTGGTATCCCCATGCTCAAAAAAAAACCTACAAGAAAAGAAAAGGTACAGCATCTCAATGGCTAATTAACAGGATATGTTTATTGGATGTAAAAAAAGACAATGCACATCCCATTGGTTCGAATCCCAGCCGTGACACCACCTGCCTGGAGTTTGTATGTTCTCCCTGTGCCTGCGTGGGTTTCCTCCGGGTACTCCAGTTTCCTCCCACACTCCAAAGACATGCTGGTAGGTGAATTGGTTCCTGTCCAAATTGTCCCTAGTATGTGTATGTATAAATGTGAGTTAGGGACCTTAGATTGTAAACCCCATGAGGGTTAGGGACTGATGTGTATGTACAATATATATGTAAAAGCGCTGCGCAAATTGACGGCTAAGGATTGGAACCACCTGGAATAAATCTAAGCAAAGTGTGTCACGTGGGTGCCCCTTCCTGGTTGGCATGTGGAATCACAGAGGAAAAGTAATTCTACAATCTAAATTATATGACATTTACCAACCAAAATACCTGATTCCCCTACAAAAGGACCCCACAGGTACTGGTTATATCTTTACTCCTCATCACTAACTTCACATGTCCACCAGTAACTCATACACATAAATAGGCAAGAATCTAATTTTGTATAACTATTATGAAAGTAATTATAGAAATAAATTATTATAAAGAAGACTGTAGGGACAGATCATTGATGAGTCCTAAAGGACTCATAGTATTTAATAAAAAGATCCATCTTGCTTCCTTTTGTAACAAGATCTTGTCTGTAAGGGAATTCCCGTGCGCATGTGCACAGAAATGCACGATCACGCACACGCAAGTGCACACGCACTGTGAAGATTGGCGCCAGACAGACTATTTAAGAAGTGCCTCTGCATGTGCTGAGTGCTGACTGGTCTTCAGCTCCCCTGTGTCCTGCTTGTTCCTGTGTGATTCCTTTGTTGCTGACCCAGCTTGTTCCTCTCCTGACTCTGATTGCTCTCCTGATTGATACTGGTTCCTGACTTCGGCTCTGCTCCTGACCTTGGCTTTCCTTCTGATTTTGCACCGTGCTGCCCGACTGTTGATGACCCTGGCTATTCCTATGACACTGCTCCTGTCTCTTACCCTCAATACCTGCCTTGCTCTGGTGCCTGGCAATCTACAAGACCTGCTCTGCATATTACTACTGTGCCTGGATCAGAGGATCATCAGTCTTCCAGAGTCATCATCTACAAGAGCTGCAAACAACAACTACTGGTGCTCTTGTTCCCCTGGGTCCTAGACTCCCTCTGTTCCAACTCCAGTGGGGGTCAGGGCTAGTGACACAAGTGAGGCCAACCTCGTCATTTCAGTCTCCAATCAGGTACGTGACATTGTCCCTATTACCTCATCTCTCTGACAACAACAACTGAAATATAGCTGCACATTTTATTCCTTTTAGGGATGAGTTATGATATTGCTCAAAGTGGATGGCTAATGGAGACTCATCATCTTTACTAGTGATACTGGCTAGATGCTCCCCTATTCTATGTCTAAACTCTTTTTTTGTCTTGCCAATATATTACTTGGACATACAATTCTATATATAATCCATGACGATGAGCAGTTAACGAAAGAGTTGATAAAATATGTTCTCATACCTGTGGAATCCTGAAATTCTTTAATCTTATCGACATGTCTGCAAATGGAACAATGTCCACATGGAAACATACCCTTTATAGGTGATAGTATATACATTGCTTCACTTCTACTTCTTCTGTATTCACTACTCACCGAAATATCCCCTATAAGGCCCCTATAATGGGGGGCCTTTTTTGCTATGATTCAAGGCCTATTCCCTATTATATCCTGTATTCTCTTATCTAACGTGAAAATGTGGCAATGTTTATTTAACACAGATTTTAATTGATTTTAATCTAGTAACCAACCCAACTTTATTATATTTATGTTGCTTCCTATCTTTGGTATTTTTTAGTAGCTGTATCCTATCTTGTTTTAATGCTCTTACTCTACCTGCCTCCAATACTGATCTGGGATATCCTCTTGTTTTGAACCTTTGCTTCAATTCCCGGCTTTCAACATTATAATCCTCTATATTCGAACAATTTCTCCTACTTCTGAGGAACTGCCCATATGGAATCCCTCTAATAAGTGCCCAAGGATGATGGATGGTGGTGTGGAGAAGGGTATTATCCGCCATGGGTTTGCAGAAGGTGGTAGTTTCAATCCTGTCACCCACCTTTTTAATTTTCAAATCGAGGAATTCCATTTCACATTGATCCACTTTATATGTGAAGTAGATATTTTTGTCATTGGAATGTAATTCCTGTATGAACAATTTTAATTCCTTCAATGACCCTCTCCACGCCACTAAGACATCATCCATATATCGAACCCACATAACAACATGATCTTGATATCTGGGGTTAGTATATACTGTAGTTTTTTCCCACCAACCTAGGTGTAAGCATGCGTATGAAGGTACACATGATGCACCCATCGCAACTCCTCGAGTTTGACGGTAAAATTTTCCATCAAACATGAAGAAGTTATTGTGGTCGAATTAGATGTAATAGTTCTACCAGGAATGCATTATGTGGACCAGACAGTGGATGCTTAAATTCAAGCCACTCTGAAACTGCTTGGATTGTTTTCTGGTGTGGGATGGACGTGTATAATGATTCCTCATCCACTCCCAATATACTCAGCAGATGCCTCGTATCTAAGACGAATGATGGCAGGGCTTCTACTAGATGCTTATTTCTTCTATGTATAAATTGTCCCAAGCGTTCCATGGGTCCATCTACTCCTGAGACAATGGGTCTCCCTGGTGCTTGAATTACATTTTTATGGACTTTTGGAGTCACATAAAAAGTAGGGATATTATATTCCTCTATATATAGATAGCCCCATTCTTTTTTTCCTGTCAGAGCCTGGGATTGAACCTGGGCCTTCTGCAGTGAGCAGCAATGTTTCTTCTCACTGAGCCACCTGGAATGCTGGACAGCTCCCTTAACAATTCTTTGGATGATTCTGCCTTGGCCCTGTTTGTCTTGAACCTTGAACTCCTTGTTCCTCCCATGAACTTCCTATAAAAGCCATGTCCATACACTTCCTCCTTGCCAGCTTATTGTGCCTTCCCAGCCAATATCCCGCTTACTGTTCCTGCTGCTGTCTACATCTTCGCTACCGACCTTTGGCTTGCTACTGACTACGATTCTGCCTCATCCTATCTACTACCATTTGTGACCGACCCTTGGCTTGTGACTGACTCCGCTTCTATTTGATCCCTAATCTTTTTGATCCGCTTTTGGTTTCCAGCTTGTTCATTCCCTGGTGGGGTGATCCTGAGATCTGCGACCTGGTATTAGCACGCAGCCAAATCCATCTCCACCACTAGGAGCTCTTGGGAAAACCGGTTAGTACTTAGACCCCTGCACCTCAGGTGAGCCTGCATCATTCCCAGGGTGATCCGCTGGTGTACCAATCCTGCTGGTTTCAGGTAAGCCTTACACTGCTGTAGCAACTGGTCTCTGATCCTGACCCAGAACGTGACCGTCCCACTTCAAAAGCTCTCTCCAATTTGTAATTAATTTCGGTGACAAGGGAGGGAAAGGGGTTGCCTGTAAATCTTTCATAACAGGAGTCTGTAGACTTCATTGACATATTCCTTCTCCTTCCAAATCACCACATTTACACCCTTGTCTCTAGGTTTAATTACAACCTCTATGAGGTTTTTAAGTTTCCTAAGTGCCGACGTTCGCCTGTAGATAGATTGTCCTGGTCCGGTAGGAAATAATCCCAATCCCCATACTCAATAGAATGTGCTTTTGGGTGTAATTTAAGTACGCCAATGTTGTCCATGAGAAATACCTTGTTAAAATTACAATTTTGTGAAAAAATGTTTTCCAAAAAATAGTGAAAAAAAAATTACAACTTTTTAAACCACACCATGCCTTTTACTAAATACCTTGGACTGACTACTTTCCAAAAGGGGTCATCTGGGGTATTTGTACTGTCCCATTATTTTAGAGCTTCAGGAAATGAGATAGACAGTCAGTACATCAGGAATGATCAATTTTCAAATATTTTTACTATAGTTTGTACAATCTATAACTTTCACACATACTAAATATTATACACTGATTTTTTTTTCCACAAATGAAATGTAGCAAAATACATTTTGGCTAACATTTGTGAAGAAAGATTATTTATTTTAAATCTTGTATAATATAAACTAAGAAAAAAAACATTTTTTTTCAAACTTTTTGGTCTTCTTTTCCTTTATATAAAAAGTAAAAACTCAATGGTGATAAAATACCACCAAAACTAAGCTCTAAATGCCTTTATATAAAAACAATTTAGGTGTCATTTAAAGTGTCACAGCGCTTAAAACTGAAAAATAGCCTGGGCGAAAAATAGCCTGGACTAAAGTGTCAAATACAATAAAATACTTTATTTCCTATTATAAAATTGTTATACGTGTTGCCAAATAACCACCTTAGGTTAAAACATTTAAAAACATGCAGCCACTTTTTCAAAAACTCCTTACTAAAAGCAGGAAAGATCATCTATATCCATATACAGGAGACCATCACTAACCGATTTTGGAGCTATAAATTGAAAATGAACCAACGTGAACTGATGACTATGCTGTCAAAGCATTTTGTATGTGCTTCATAAATTCACAAGATGTATTAGAAAGGTACAACAGCAATGTCCTTGGATAATTGCCATTAGTAGTTCACAAAAGATGATCTTCAACCCCCATGTCCAGCGTAACTGTGATGATTGTTGACATTGAACATTGTGAATAGATTATCTTCTGTGAACCTTTGGTGGCAATCATACAAGGACATTGCTGTTGTACCTTTCTAATACATCTTGTGAATTGTTGAAATGCCTTTGACGCATACACATGAAAACTATAAGAGCATATTCTTCTGTTAATGTTGATTCGCAGGCATATTGTTATAACTGCAGAAAATATTATTGATGATTCTCTGTATATGGATTTAAAAAGATTGTTCCAGTAACTATAGTCCCCAAACAGGGTACTTCTAGGATTTATAAGGTTCTTATGGATGTGGAGGGTACTGATCCTCCCCATTTCTTGGAAGAAATGAGAACAGGATCTTGGATCAAAATTGAATGAGTAACAAAAGTATAATATATTCAAATTAACACATGAGGTGACGAATATGAGCACAGTTGAAATGAATTACAAATGTTTGGCTAGATGGTATATTACATTGAGTAATGGACATAAACAACAAGTAGATGTTTCACCTATTATGTTAGAGAGGAAGTGGGGAAAAGGGTACAATGGGACACATATGGTGGGATTGCCCGAAAATACAGGATTACTGGAAAGGAATATTACAATATATTCAGGAAATATGTGGGATTACTGTACAGGGAGACCCGTAGACATGTTTATTGTATAAATTTTAACCTTTAGTAAAACTACACAAGAACAGGGCACTATATCATCTATTCAGTGCGGCCAAGGGCTTGATTACCAAATTTTGGCTTGCCCCAGACCCACCAAGCATAAATGACTGGGTTAACAGTGTGAAAAATATCTACAGGATGGAGGAGTTGCGTCATATTGAGGAGGATAGTATACAAAAATTTAAGAAAATGGGAAGTAGCTGGTTGGTTTTTAAAACATCTAAAAGATATCTGGAACTGGTTGTAATATAGGTGGAAGAGTATTAGAGGTAGATCTAATGGAGTACCCGACAGTGAGAAGGAGATCAGAGGGAAGGGATACAGATATAGATAGATAATCACGAGAAGGGATATAAACTATTGTTGCGGCATGGACTAGGGAAAATGGAAGGGGGGGGGGAGTCAGGGGGGGGGGGGTAAGGGATAAGATGGTGCAAATGGAATATATGTACTAAGTTATTTCTTTTTTTTTTTTTACTTATGTGTGCACTTAACGCTCTTTTTGTATTGAAAAAATTAAATATATATATATATATATATATATATATAAAAAAGATTGTTCTAAACTCCATGAGGGGGTTTTGCAACTGTGGCTGCGTGTTTTTCATTTTTTTTTTAAATTCAAGATGGTGTTTCGGCTGCAAACTTTGAATTTGGAAATAAGAAAACGATGTGTGTTGTATTTGGCACTTCAGCTTATTTTCTCAAGATACCCAAAGCTTTTTTTTTTTTTTTTTTTTTTATAAATCCCATAGAAATAGTATATTTCGAGGTCAGGCTATGTCTGGATTTGATAGTGTTTTTCAGTTTTTTATTCCCCCACACTTAAAGGCTGCCCTGGCCCCATGCCAAGCCTCCTGCTTGGGGACTGGCCAGAGCCCTCTAAGTGTACAGGCCAGACCCTCCTCACCCCCATGCACTGCTTCTAGAATCTTCTCCAAGATTCTAGAACAGGGGGAGGTATCAGGGAAATGATCTGTAGAGCCTCTCAGCCCTGACCTGAATTTTGACTCAGCTCACTATTGCCCAGGATGCTCTTCAACCCTTTCTGACTGGAAAATAATCCGCAAGCTGACTATCAGGGTGCTACAGGTACATAGGTTAAAAATAAAAAAGCTGGACTTTTAAAAAATCTTTAAAAGATGTTTTGTTGATCTCTTGGAGTCCTCGCAGCTTCTACTGGCTCCTTGTGAGGTCAAAAGAAGAACCAGTAAGAGCTGCAAGGGACTCTTGTAGGCTCTACTTTTGGCCCCGGGGCAAGTACAACCAAGAGGCCCATGATGTAGTGACTCGCTCTATATTTTTACTCACTCTCCCTCCTCCCAACTCCCATCCCAGGCTGAAGCTCAGCTCCTGGTACTTTCTGCTCACCTTCCTCATGGGGAAGGTGAGCCACAGGTGGGGCACAAAGCCAGCCTCTGCTTGGACACGGCATACACCATCCATGCCAGTGGGGGCGGCTGCGTTCTGACCTCGTCCTCATCCTGCACTCAGTAGGACATCAGGTACACTTTTTATTCCTATTCACCAGGAAGGCTTTAGAATGTCTCCAGTGGAAGCAGTGCAGCCTTTTTATCGGGCATCTAAACAGCCTGGAGGGGCAACCTGCCCCAATCCGCCCCTGGATTTGGGAAACCAACGCTACTAGAAGTATAGGCTTCGCTTCAGATTTTTGCAAATTTCTAATGACCAGGGCTGAATTTTTGCAGAGCAACATGTAAGGTGATGTATCATCTTGTTTCACACTATTTGCCTACTTGAATTGTTTTTCTAATTCAAAAGGATCAGAATAAAACTGAATAACATCTTACTAAGAAAAACTAGAACACAACTCTTTAAATAATAACTTTACTATTGTTCTTCCAACAACTAAATATAAAGAACAGTAAAATGAAAGGGATTTATTTTATTAGTAGAAAGGAATTTTGAGGGCCCATTCACTTGTTACCCTCTTTTGCTGAGATTATGGGAAATTACTCTTGACATTAAACTTGCAGGTAACTAGAAGTACCAAAGCCTTCTCCAAGTGGAAGGGTTAGTTTGATAGGGAGTACCTACACCCAGGATGCGAACCCTTCCTGGGAAATTAACCAATATTCTAAGCAAAGAAATTAGGAGCAGAGGAGCTACTGCAACCAGCATATAACAAGAATTAAATGTGTATAGATATACACCAGTATGGATGTAGTACAAACTTTATATGATAAAATATCAGTAATATTGTATACATCAACTTTACAAATGATAATACCAGCAAATTAACCCAACAGAAGTCCTGATGGAGGTGTGCACATTTGTCCAGGTATGTACAGTCACTTAGCAAAGATATCTCCAGTTGAAAGTTGTATCAAAGTCCCGTTGCTGGAACTCCTGAGATATGATCATAGGAGTGCAGGGGTGGACTGACCATTTGGAAACTCGGGCACTGCCTGAGGGCCCGGGGTCAGTAGGGGGCTCCATGAGATGCACCTGGTACCTTTTTCATAGGCTTTTTTGAGTTTGGGCAAGGACACAGGGGCCCCATGATCCCCTATTGCCCCGGGGCCCCATGACTTGTCAGTCCGCCCCTGTAGGAGTGACATCCATTCTGGTTCTAAAGAGCTGAATATTAGGTCAGTTGCAATGCGGAGATCCTTCAATTGGCTCTTGATCAGCCTGAGAAGCTGCTTTTTTTTTTTACCAACGACTATGGTGTGGTGGAACTCAAGCTTTCTACTCTGCTTCTCAGTCCGTAACAGTTTCTGCCATGCGTTTGGACCTCTAGCCACCTATGGGCTATCAAATGCCTAACTTGGCCCAACCTATGCTGTTTACTCAGGGCTGAGTTAAAGCTAGCTAGAAACTCCCAGACCAGAAGGGACAGCAGTTTGCTAATATATGCAGTTACATACTTTATTTTGTTAAAGAGGTTCACCAAATGATTTACTGCCACTACACATAGTAGCATAGTCGTAGCTATCTGGAACTGTACATGTGAGATCATTTCAATAAGACAGCTACAACAGTTAGACTAACGTACCTAACAGTTTATGCTTTTGGTCTGCATGAAATACAGCAGCAGCTCCTGCATAGGAGGTCCAATTCTGTCTTTACTTCCAGGAAACTCCTCCAACTGGGGTTTCTGACACAGCTGGCAGAAACAGGATGTACCTGCCTATAACCAACTAACTCTGTTATAATTACCAAGAAACAGGTATTTACAAATAAAGACACTAGAGAAAAAAGCAGCTGCATGCAAATACTTGGTCTATATTTACACTTACGGTTGGGGGGCAGTATAAACAGAAGGCTGAGCCACAATTTTACACACATCCTCCCCCCATCCCCCCAAACTGCAAAGGCAGTTGGATGGAGTTGTATACTTTCTGCAGCCATGATGCTTTGCAGTGCAGCAAAAATAATATCCCCTGTCACACTTGGTGGGCAGCACAGCTTGTTGAATGCAACCCATTCAAGTTAATAGGGCTGCTTCACAGTGGTGTAGACTGTCAAACAACCTATGAAAACAAATCCACCTTAGATCACTCTTCAGAGGGCAATAAAAACTAGCCTTTAAAGGAGATGTATAGCCAAAGCTTTTTTGGCTGTACTTCTCCTGTGGATCACAGGAGTGCAGTTAGTATTGCTGAAGCCCGCTGTTGGCTGATGTCACAGAGTTGGTCTAGGCTCTGAAAAGAGCTCGACAATATGGTAGGGGTCCGCCCAGAAACCTGGCAGCTGGCACAGCCTCTCAGCGATGTGCTAAGAGCCTAAGCCAGCTCCTCCTGCCCCTCCACAGCTCAGTGCTCCAGTGATCCCTGGAGGACCAGAGCAGAGAGCTGGTGACTGACAGTCACCAGCTCTCTGCTCAGAGTGGAGGGGGAGAACTGAGCAATCACATTGTTGATCACTCAGTTCTCTCTGCAGAACCGCCGGTGAACAAACGCAGCATTGGATTGATTCTGCATCCACCTAAGTGAGTATATATATATATTTTTTTTTCTAAAGACCTTACTTCTCTTATAAGCAATCCGATATTAAGGTGTGTCAATGCACATGTATTATGACAAATGTTAATGTGCATTGTTTTAACCCTTTGAGGACCATAAGATTACGGAACGCCAAAAGAATCAATTTTTGGTTTTTAAAGTTCGTACACTTCAGTTGCTGTAACTAAGCCATTTCATGAAATAATTGGCAAAAAGCTAGATCCATTTGTTGATAAGAACTAATATTTTGACTCAAACCAAAAAAAAAAAGTATTTTAAGTTCTTAATCAGATGATACACGCAATTAAAAACATGGGACAAATACATCCCTTGGTCCTCAAAGTGTTAAGGCAACCCTTTCTTTATAATTGGACTGCTAAATGGGTGAAAGAATTACATTTTTTTGACAACACACTGCACCAAAACATATTGTGATGTGCTGGTCTCTACTGTACAATGTACTGGGTACCATACAATGATTGGTACCGCTAACCCCTGCACATAGTGCAGGTGCATTGCCATGCATTGTGGTAATATTTAGCACACATTGCCACAATACACAAGGACAGGCCCGCAAAAATGTCATAATTCATGACTAGGCAAATCCTTAGGGTGCATAAATAATAGATTCCATACAGCTTCTGAACACATTCCATTAGCTGTCTTCTTGCATATGTTAATCCATAAGACTTTTGCTGCCCAGTCAATATGTATCCTAATAGGCTCACCGGGAATTTAGTGTCATCTTGAATTTTCAGTTACATTATTCTAGGTGAAAAATATGCACAGCACTTGTTTTCACAGGGAATAAGATCATGAATGTGAAATGAAAATTTAATTAAATGATTCCCATTATATCACACTGGGCTCTCAGAATGCAGCCTTTTAACTTAATGTTGTTTTTTGACATGTTTTGTATATGAATGCAAATACAGGCTTAAACAAATTTTCAGCCTCTTACTTATGCGTGACATTTAAAATTGTAACTTTTAAATTGCCAGCTGTAATTTCAAAAGTGTACCTGTAGTTGTCAAGCAAATTATATCATGGAAAGAAAGATGGTAGGGAAACTGATCCTAGTATTATCTTTTTCAGCTTTGAAAAAAATATTTGGTTATTGTGAAAGTTAATTTTAAGCCCCACCTTCTTTGGCTAAGCATAACTCATATTGGCTCCACCCAACTTTGACTTAATCCAATAACTTTGGAGTTCGTATTATAATATTTGTATAACTTTTACATTTTCATGGATATCAAATTAAAATTTTTCAGATGCAAATTTGTAAATGTGCCTTTGGGTAGTCATCTGTAAAGCAGGGAATGTGATTAGTGTTAATACAAAGATATGTGGCAGTACCCCGATATATTTACAAAATGTGCTGTTACAGCAATGACAAAAAACACTCTTAAGAGAGAAAATCCTTAACTTATGCCTGTGCTTCTAGCGATTTTGTTTAGGGATGTTGGCCAAACCCAAAGGTTTGGCCAACATCTGGGAACACTGGACATAATGTCCAAACCCTACTGAAGTCTATGAGAGCTATATCTTGTTTTTTTTCAAAGCCAGTTGGAAAGCTTCTGTTAAAAAATGAAAGGGATAACTGGCAACTACCATGGGGGACATGTACCAATACAAAATGTGTCTTTTAAAAAATGTTCAGCAGGGGGTGGGTCTTTTAATGGGACTTGAATTGATTGTTAAGGTTTAAATTTTATTTTTTTTAGAAATTACAAACATGTCATACCTACCTGTTCTGTGTAATGGTTTTGCACAGAGCAGCCCCTATCCTCTTCTGGGGTCCCCTGCCAGTGCTCCTGACCCCTCCCACCCAGAGTGCCCACCATGGCAAGCCACTCACTATGGAGACACCCATGTGGACTTGCAACTGAGAGTTTTTGTGTCCACAAAAACAACAAATTCATTCGTATTCGTTAATTTCATTCCCCTCCTAATACTCAACTAAGCCCCCTCTCGATCCAGTGATGTGCACTTCCTGTGGACGATCTTGGATTGAAACGCATCGAGGTTTAATGACACAACATCTGCCCTGTGGAACGCACGCCACTCTGAGGAGCGTTCAGTATAATGACTTCCATTTTTAGGAGTAAAAAGGCTGAGTACACCAGGTGCCAGGCTTAGGTACTTCTTTTGTGAGTGTATATTTTACAATTTACCCCCAATAAAATTGCCAAACAGTTTTACACTATGGGATGTCCCCTCTTTTTCCTTTATATATGGTGATATAAATTTTTCCAACTTGCGGAGGTTTGGAGATACCTGGAAATTGTCCCTTAAAGTATTAGGGACCATCCATAGATGATCACAGGCTAAGGATCTGGAGACTACCGACCCCTTGGGAATTTCCCTAAAGCATGAAGGACCATTCTAGAGATAGATGGTCACTGGATAAGGGTGAGTCCATGTGGGGCACTTTTGTCAAGCACAAGTGGAGCACATTTGGGAGATGATTCAGTAATCAACATACAGAAAACAAGCTGAGCACAAGCACTTGTTTCACTAATTTGGGATTGGTTTATGTTACATTGGACATATGCACATGTTTTTGATTATGCGTGGTCCATTTGCTCTTCTATTTACATTTTTTTGTGATATTTGAACACAAGTAGAGGACTGCTACAAAAGGTTTATTTGTTTTGCTGATTGTGGCACATCCAATAGCGCATCAGCACTTTTATTATTAAATTTTTTTTTAAATAATTGCTTTAATGTCACTTTAATTTGTGCGAGAAGAGGATCCAGGCTGCTCTGTGCAAATCCAAGTCTTTAGAATCACTTTGACTAACATGTTAAAATTAATAAAGCCAATCTTCCAAAAATGATAACCTATTCGGAACAAAGAATATACAAAACAAATCCGAATATACAAAACAAATTCTGAAAACAAATCATTCTAACATAATGAATATGATGAAACAAAATTATTTACTTAATGAATGAATCTGAAATGAAACTATTTTTTCCATCATGCACATCTCTACCCTACAGCTCATTTCTAAAATAAGTTGTCAAGCAGGGAGCTGTCATTTAGAGGTGGAAACAATACTTTCACTAATTGAATGGCTTCCAGGTGCAGCATCCAGGGGTTCGGGCAGAACTCATGGGTTAGGATTGGGGCATCTTGGGGGAAACCGGTAGCAGTCAGAACCAAAGAATTAAGTGAGTATTCTTCATACTTTTCTTTCACTGTCTTTTTTCATTGATATAATCCTGTATATCCATTTGCCGACCGCCCACAGCACTTATACAGTGGGTGGGCGGCATGTATAGGCAAAGCGACAAACCCGTACGTCATTTTGCCTGTACTGACAAAATGACATACTGACGAAATTACCCCCCCCCCCACCGCGTGCAATTGCTGTGTCCACCAGAATGTGGATCCCGATATGCAATCACATGATCACAATGTCGGTAAAGCTGTTATGAATTAATTTCACTCATAACAGCTCTGCTTCTGTACTGTGATTGGCCCACAGCTATCACATGTATACCTGGGCCAATCACAGTACCCTATACCATGTGATTAGCTGTAGCCAATCACAGACCACTAGTATTCTGAACTGTCATGAACTTAACTCATTCATGACAGTCCAAAGCATTGCTGGTGCAATGATCTTCAGTGTACAAACAGGTAATACAATGTTACTATGGTAAATATTTAAAAAATAGTGAAAACAATTAAACATTTTACTTTTTTTTTTTAAGATACTGTCACCAGTCAGTGTCCCTAATCACCGCCACACCAGTGATAATGTAAGTGTAATGTACTGTGCTGGTGACAATATGTAAAAAAAATAGTGAATTAAAAAAACAAATATTTAATTTCTTCATTTTCCAATAAATTGTTCTGATATTTTAAGGGTCTCAAGAAAGGAGACCAGCCATCAGTGCAGCAAGATTGATCAATTTTCAAATGTACAAAACAAATCCAAATATACAAAACAAAAAAATATTAATACCCCATGAAATTTTCCACATTTTGTCATGTTACAACCAAAAATATAAATGGATTTTTATTGGGATTTTATGTGGTAGACCAACACAAAGTGGTACATAATTGTGAAGGAAAATAATAAACGTTTTTCAAATTATTTACATATAAATATCTGAAAGTGTGGTGTGCATTTGTATTCAACCCTCTTTACTACGATACCCCTAACTAAAATCTAGTGGAACCAATTGCCTTCAGAAGTCACCTCATTAGTAAATAGTCCACCTGTGTAATTTAATCTCAGTATAAATACAGCTGTTCTGTGAAGTCCTCAGAGGTTTGTTAGAGAACATTAGTGAACAAACAGCATCATGAAGGCCAAGGAACACACCAGACAGGTCAGGGATAAAGTTGTAGAGAAGTTTAAAGTGGGGTTAGGTTATAAAAAAAAAAATCCCAAGCTTTGAACATCTCATGGAGCACTGTTCAATCCATTATCCAAAAATGGAAAGAGTATGGCACAACTGCAAAACCTACCAAGACATGGCCGTCCACCTAAACTGACAGGCCGGGCAAGGAGAGCATTAATCAGAGAAGCAGCCAAGAGGCCCATGGGAACTCTGGAGGAGCTGCAGAGATCCACAGCTCAGGTGGGAGAATCTGTCCACAGGACAACTACTAGTCGTGCACTCCACAAATCTGGCCTTTATAGAAGAGTGGCAAGAAGAAAGCCATTGTTGATAGAAAGCCATATGAAGTCCTGTTTGCAGTTTGCGAGAAGCCATGTTGGGGACACAGCAAACATGTAGAAGAAGGTGCTCTAGTCAGATGAGACCAAAATTTAACTTTCTGGCCTAAAAGCAAAATGCTATATATGGTGGAAAACTAGCACTGCACATCCCCAGTGTGAAACATGGTGGTGGCATCATCATGTTGTGGGGATTATTTTCTTCAGCAGGGACAGGGAAGCTGGTCAGAGTTGATGGGAAGATGGATGGTGCCAAATACAGGGCAAACTTAGAAGAAAACCTGTAAGAGTCTGCAAAAGACTTGAGACTGGGGTGGAGGTTCACCTTCCAGCAGGACAACAACCGAAAACATCCAGCCAGAGCTACAATGGAATAGTTTAGATCAAAGCATGTTCATGTGTTAGAATGGCCCAGTCACAGTCCAGACCTAAATCCAATTGAGAATCTGTGGCAAGACTTGAAAATTGCTGTTCACAGACGCTCTCCATCCAATCTGACAGAGCTTGAGCTATTTTGCAAAGAAGAATAGACAAAAATGTCCCTCTTTAGATGTGCAAAGCTGGTAGAGACATCCCCAAAATGACTTGCAGCTGTAACTGCAATGAAAGGGGGTCCTACAAAGTATTGACTCTGGAGGGCTGAATACAGATACATGCCACAATTTTCCGATATTTATCTGTAAACATTTTCAAAACCATTTATCATTTTCCTTCCACTTCACAATTATGTGCCACTTTATGTTGGTCCATCAGATCAAATCCCAATAAAATACATTTACATTTTTGGTTGTAACATGACAAAGTGTGGAAACGTTCAATGGGCATGAATACTTTTTCAAGGCACTGTATATACCCTAGTTTGTGGATGCTATAGCTTTCCTATAGACTAAATAATATACACTGATTGTGGTTTTTGTACCAAAAAAAATGTTGGCCTAAATTTATGAAGATGTAAGATTTTTAATATTTTGTACTGGATATGTTTTATAACAGAAATAAAAAAAAATTGGGGTTTTTTTTTTCAAAATTTTTAGCCTTTTTTCATTTATATATAAAAAAAAACAGTGGTGGTCAAATACCACCAAAATAAAAGCTCTATTTGTATGAAAAAAATGATCTAAATTTCATTTGTATACAGCGTTGTATGACCAAGCAATTGCCAGTTAAAGTAACGCAACGCCGAATTACAAAAAATGACCTGGCCACGAAGGGAGTAAAATCTTCTGGAGCTGAAGTGGATATAGGGGGTGGACATGATTACACTTTGTATTTAATGCAAAATCCACGTCATATTGTACGTCTCATATTTAAAGTAGTTGTTCTATAGGTCCCTAGCACACAATGATGACACTCTCACAATCACTATCTATTTTCGAAACCATTGCTGGAACCTTTCTAAGTATAGCAAGGCTAACCTGCTACCTGTTGCTCAGCTTATCTTGGCAACCAATGCCTTTGCTTACTACAAAATCCTCATAATTCATTATTTGAAATCAGAATAGGAACACCCTGGGCCCTTTTGCAGAGCTGTAATTGTGTCAGCAGGCTGCTTACACATGTAAAAGAATAATTTATGTAAAGCATTTGGGAACAAATAGAGAAATATGGTTTAAGGAAACCGCTGTGGGCCCCTCTCCATCTACCTCTCCCGCAGGTATTGTCAGTACCACGCTTATTCCGTGATGAAGCTGTTCAGTTTCTGAAAGGAAAATGAGTCTCTGCTGGGCAAGTTATTAAGCTTCTTTTTTAACATTTAGATGAACTATTCTCCAGTATATTATTGTGCTCTTTTCAGAGCCTACACAAAGCCTTCCATTGACAAAATATATTGCTCAAGCATTGTTTGGAAGGACAAATAAGGTATCTGTTTTCTTCTCTCTTACTCTTAAAGGGCACTGTAAAAAATGGCATAATCTAACAGATTGGTGTTAGCTAGGGGGCTCAAAGGAAAGTTAGTAACAAACCAATCTTCTCTGAAACCATAATGGGTCCTAGAGCACCTCATCATGGAGTAAAAGAAGGTCAGAAGTTGGTACTTAAAGAGAACCACTCAGAACTAGAATTAAAGATCGACTCCCCACAAATTTGCCTCCTGCCCTTTCCTTCTTGTCGCTGTCGTGGTCAGGCTCAGAGACCAATAGTTTTAGCAATAGAGAGGCTCCCAGCAGGATAGGTTCTCAAGTAGGTCACGCTGATGGATGATGCAGGCTTACCTGAGGTGCGGAGTGTAAGCACTAACCAATATCCTCCAGAGCTCTTGATGGTTGAGATGGGTTTTGTTGCATGTTAGTACCAGGTCACAGTCCTCAGGATCACCCCACCAGGAGATGAGCAAGCCAGGGTCCAGTAGCAGATAAAGCAGGTCAGGATCAAGCAGAAGAGTAGTCAGTAACAAGTCAAAGGTTAGCAACTAATGGTAGCAGGTGGGATCAAGCAGAAACATTCTCAAGGAACAAGCCAAATGTTGGTAACAAGTAGTAGTGAAGATATGGATGGCAGCAGAAACAAAATGAGCAAGATATTGGCTGGAGAAGAGCACAATAACCTGGAAAACAAGAAGTGCGGATACATGACTTAAATTAGGAAGCTCATGGGAAAACCAAAACGTTCAAGGTTCACTAGAAACAATGTACAAGGCAAGGTTGTCTAAGGGATCAGACATGGAGTTGTCCAGCATCTCAGGTGGCTATGCAAAAGTTGCTACTGCCAACCACTGCAGAGTTCCTGAGGTTCAGATCCAGGTTGAGACAGTGGTCCTCACTAGTTGTATTTTTTTTTTTAATACTCACATTTTAAGAGGCCTTCTGTCTGGTTAGGTGGCCCAACCAGGTTTTCCCCTTTTTTTTTTTTTTTTTTTTTCAATAATAAAATCATCACCTGCAAATACAGTCATATTGAACACATAGCTGGATAAAATAGTAGTTTAAATATTAAGGAGTTGGAAGTGGGAATTTTGCCACCCGATACATGTTGCAAAAGTAGTTTTCCATCTCCTGTATTGTGTTTGGTGCTTCTGGAAGTCTGAATTTCAATGTCTAATTTCTCAATGAGGAGAAACTGTTTCTTCTCAAGCCTCTTGAGAAAGGGACTATCAGCCCAGAAACACATTGCCTGCCATTAATCTCGTCCATTTTGGTTCTTGATCAGTGTTTGGAGTACCTGTGTAGAGCGTGCTTACTGTACAGCTTTACATCTTGACCTGTGCAGGCTCTGCACTCACCACGGGTCGCTGTCAAATTCTGGACTGTGTCTCTGCTCACTCCAGGTCTGATCCTAAGCATTAGGTCTAACACTTCTTGTTTACATGTAAGGAGACACTTTGTTTTAATCACATTAAATTTACAATCTATTGATGTATCTCAGCACCCTTGTTCTTTTACATATCTTCTGTGTCATCTGGGTCCTCCTGGATCCTTTATCAAGGTGCTGAGCTGCAGGATGTTTTAACCCTTGATGTTCCAGGATACAGTTTCCCTGGTCCACAGACCTACTTTCTATCAATACAGACTGTTGGGAGATTTATTAGAATTGGTGCACACAGAATCTGGTGCAGCTGTGCATAGAAACCAATCAGCTTTCAGATTTTATTGTCAAAGCCTAATTGAACAATCTGAAGTTAGAAGCTGATTACTATGTGTGATGAACATGGTGCCCGACCCCTGCCCTTCTCAACAACTGGTGACAAAGGACCAGCCAATCTCACACCATGCGGTCACTTGCGCAGCAATTCCAATCTCAGCTGCACCAAGATATTCCAGCTTGCTGGACCACAGTCTAGGTGCCAGCAGCCTGAGAGCAATTGTCACTGGGTTAGGTTAATTACACTATTAAACCTTCAAACTCCAAACTGCCATCAGATAGCTTTGCAACTATCAACCCTTCACAGTGTTAGCAAGAACAAATGTTATCAATAAACGTCTGTAACACACAGTCACCACAGACAGGTATATTCAGAGGATTATTATATACAGTAGCACTCTTCAAGAGACAGGGATTCTTTGGTTTGCATTAAAAGCATTAGAGATAGTTTTAACACATTTCAAAATAGGGTTTATTAATGAAAAGGTCAAAAGGCGCAATTAAAATATTTACAGAAAGAGATGTTACAAAGTCATAAAGAGAACAATAAAGCCACAGAGAAATAAAAGAGGAGTTAAGAAGGGAGAATACTTGAAAAGTCCTTGGTTTTAGCAGAATCCAATTGTCCAAGCAAAAACGTTGCCGTGACTCTCTTGGGTGTTCCTTGGTTGATGTTAAACAAGAGCTTAATCTTAACAAGTCCTGTCAGTCCCTTTTCTGTGATATCAATGGGGTATGGACCGAAAAGAACTGACCAATCATCCAGTTTAGGGGATGGGTGCTAGGAGGTCACCAAATTTATGACCAAGTCCCAACTACAGCTTCATACTAATATTAATAACTTCCAATATGTGCAGGTGTTACTCTAATAAATGGCAGATTAATATTCAGAATTGTATTTTGAACCCAAGGATACCAAACCTTGTCACCCAGGAGGCAGGAGACTGCTTTCTCCCTTTCCTATGTTCTAACATAGTCACGTATGACCTTGATTTGTTCGGTATGATATTCTCCATTCAAATATATACCTAATATTAATGTGTCCTGTTCTAATTAGCTGTTTACAGCTCTGGCCAGGTCTGGATTCTGCATCTATTTTTGTTTTAGTTAAGACAAGAGGCTCTTTTGAAGTTCATTAAAACTTACAGCCGCAAATTCCACACTTTTCAGGAGGAGAGAGGAGAGGAAGGCTATTGCCCATGAAACCTTTACAAGATGCTGTTGTGTTCAGCTTCCATGCCTCTATTGCGCACAATCATTGCACTATGCACAGCTACACTAGATTCCATGTGTGTTCATTTACATCAGGCTACCTCCAATCCATCATGTTTAGGTCTGGAAAAATTGGAAAAGATGCAATCCTTTTCCATTTTTTTTTCTGAACCTGGACATCCTCAGAGGTAAGTGATTGTAAACAGACGCATGCTTGTTTACATACACCTGGCCATAGGTTTACATTAAGCTTCTGATCAAGTCCACTTTAAAAACTAAAAGGTGGACCTGCTTAGAAAGCAGAAAAAAAGACAGGGGCGCCAGACTAAGTGCAGTATTTACAGATATTTAATAGCACAAAAGATTAGATAACTCACTAGAAGAAAGTGGGTCAAATGTATGTGTCTCAAGAGTGGATGTCGTCCTGGTGGAATCCCGGAGGCAGAAGGGAAGGATGGATGCACATCAGCTGGCGAAGAAGCAATTGCTTTGAAATGCGTTACCGCCCCCTCCTTGTGGCATTACGCTTACGTGGTGACGTCACATCCGCTCGCCAGTCATCTGTGCTCCAGCCTGGTTTTCTGCACAGCCGTGGGATGCTGATCGAGACATGATGTGAGTCAGGAGACCCGTCTTCCTTCACAGCCTTGGCCCCCAGATGTCCATCCATTCTCTCCTTCTGCCTCCGGGATTCTACCAAGACGACATCCACTCTTGAGACACATGCCTTTGACCCACTTTCATCTAATGAGTTACCCAATCTTTTGTGCTATTAAATATCTGTAAAATACTGCACTTAGTCTGGTGCCCCTCTCTTCTCTTCTTCTTCCATAACAGAGTCCAGCTTAACTCTTAGGGTGCTGCCTCATGATGTTGCTGAGTATACTGTAATATATGGACTACTCCCTCACAATTAATTGGACTCCAAAGTCTTCCTTTCTCTCCAGTGCCTATATCTTTAACTTTTTGCTGCTTAGAAAGCCCATGTGAAAGGATCCATAGTGCACAATTAGACTTGCTGTTAGGGAGGACAGTACAAATATGTGATTTATCTGTGTTTTTAGGGCCCCCTTCAACTGCAAAGGCAGGGGACAGGGGTGTTCACTTGCCATGTCATGATGCTTTGCTTCATTGCCACTGCAAAAATTATCTGCTCTGTCACATTCAGTGCTACCGGATGCGTCCCATTCAAGCAAAAAGGGGTGTGCCGCAAGTGCCCCCTTTTGAGGCATGGTGGTGAGGCCTTTATGATGTTAAAATCAATGGTGAGGAGGTGTCTGTCAAACACCTCTGAAAAGCAATCTGACTGTGGATCCATTTTTAGAGGCACAGAAATATTGCTGCATATCTGAATGTAGCCTTATTCTGCTTTGTTACCTGCCAAAGTATTTGTATTTTTCTCCATCCATTTCTCAGATTTACATAGCTCTGCCACACATCATAGCTCTTTCTGGCAGGGCAAGACATACAATTTTTCTCTGTTGCAGTCAGGGACTGACTGACAACTCATGGGGCCCCCAGGCAATAGGGGATCGTGGGACCCCTGTGTCCTTGCCCGAACGCCAAAAAGCCTACGAAAAAGGTACCAGGTGCATCTCATGGGGCCCCCTACTGACCCCGGGCCCTCGGGCAGTGCCCGAGTTTCCAAATGGTCAGCCCACCCCTGGTTGCAGTTTAGCAACAGTTGCAGATCTTGTCCTTCCTTGAGAAATTAGCTCATTTCTCTGTCACTCTGCTCTCTCCTTCTGTCAGCATGTCCCTTGTACAACTGATTGGCTCCTTGTGCTGCTTCTTCCTCTCCTAGTATGAGTTCTGCTATACATTTGAAAAACAAAATACATTTAATGACATATTTAATCCAAACAACTCACTCCAAGCTCTACTGCTATATTGGTAGAATGGGAGTGGGGGACCGGTGCTCAGGCTGGAATGCTTACTGAATAATATGTAAAGACATTGCCTTTATTGTCTTTATTAGTACAACACGAACAGAATATGATCCATAAAACTGACGCGTTTCGGTCAAAGCATGAAATATTACTGAATACAAAGCTTTGTTAAATTGTGTCTTTTGTTATCTGTTACCTGCCTGCAGTTCCCCTTTAAGAAAGAAACATTGTAAAGCCCTCTGTACAGAATGTCACTTGGGTGCCTGGTGATGGGTGACCTTGTATGCTTTCCGTGCTCTCGCCCCAGACGGTTTACACATTGATGATCTCCATGGTATAAATACTAATGTTGCAGAAAATCCGCAGAACCTTGCAGAGGTGACAGAATGTTGTCTCCGATTTCCACGGACTAATACATAGAAACCAGAAGGCAGATGTTCCTGGAAGCGGTCCTCATCTATAAAACATGAAGAGATCCGTCAGCTGCGCTTCTCGCTGCATAATTGTATTTTCAGCAAACTTCCCCTGTGAGTGTAAGACAATAACTTAGAGCAATGATTGTAATAAGTGATCTCAGATATGTGAATATGGTAAACGCGATAGAGTTTTAGAGATAAGAGTGATCTGGGTGTATTTATGTAGAATACTTTATCTTCTATGTGTAAACACTCTATCATCACACATCATCAGATCAATCTCACGGGTATTAAAATCAATCTATTGTCTGTATTAACCGCTTGCCGACCGCATTACTTGTGCGCGACGGCAGATGTGAGTGGTGACAAGGCGGTTCTTCTGTGCTGGACAGGGCTGTCCTAATGCATGGGCACCCCTGGGCACTGGCCAGGGGCCCCTGGTGCATGGAGGCCCCATGATAATCTTGCATTACATTATGCCTACCAATTGTCCCGGATTTGCCGGGACAGTCACGCTTTTTACTAAGCTGTCCCAGGCAGTGTCCCAGAACCTGTACGGTGCCCTCCTGATCCCTGTATTGGGGCCTCCTGATGCCCCCCGTACTGTGCCCTTATGCCTCCCTCCCCCCGTCCCCAGACTGTGCCCTTTGTGTTGATTAGTCTTTTGGCAATTTTATTGAAAGTACTAATAAATATATGTTTAATTCTATCATCTCTTTATACTTTAATTCTCGAGAGTAGGTGTAAGGGAGTATTTACTGCAAGGCAAACAAGGTTTTTGCCTAGTATGGCATTTTTCAGGGGGGCGGCGCCACCCCAGGCAGAAGTGAAATACGTGGAAGCCAGTGACTGAGGATGGGAGCAGATGAGGTACAGCAATGCTGACTGTAAGTTGCTGAAGGGTGACTCTCATGGGGGGGGTGATTTTACTCTTGCCTAGGGTGGCACACAACCAAATTACACCACTGAGTAGGTATGTAAATTGGGGCAGGCTGGTAGGGGCCCCAGTGCATTACTTTTCCCAGGGGCCCATGATGCTATTAAGATGGCCCTGGTGCTGGATCATGAGCCTAGTATGTGATCCAGCTCTTCTTGGTATGGACAAATGCATGCTAGTGCTGCCCCAGCTGTGCTGGCATTGACACAACACAAGCCAATCATTGGCCGGGACCCAGTGATCAGTGAAGAGGCTAACAGGACAGAGCTCTGTGTATGGAAACAATACAGTGCTCTGCCCTGTCAGCTGGGATGTGCCAGTTTTTGTTTCCCTGCAAAGGGAATAAAAAACAGCTCGTGTCTTAGTAAAAGCACAATGCTGCACACACACAAAGCACTGTTAGGCATACACTTAAGCCTTTGATCACCTCTAGATGTTAACCCCTTCCCAACCAGTGTCATTAGTACAGTGTCAGTGTATATTATTAGCACTGATCACTGTATTAGTGTAACTTTTTCCCACAACGTGTCAGTTAGTGCCAGATTGACCATCGTACTAGAGTCCCACTAGTCACTGATCGCCACCATTACTAGTATAAAAAATATATGTAAATAGGAATTCCAGTATATATCCCACAGTTTGTAGATGATATAGCTTTATCTAATCAATATACAATTAGTGGGATACAATTATGTAGCAGAATACATTTTGGCCTAAATTTATGAAGAAATTTGATTTAGATTTTTTATTATAATTGGATATGTTTTATAGCAGAGAGTTAAAAATATTTTTTTTTCAAAACTGTCAGGTTTTTCCTTTTGTTTATAGTGCAAAAAATACAAAAACCCCAGTGGCGATCAAATGCCACCAAAAGAAAGCTTTATTTGTGTGCCATTGGCTCCCGCTGATGGTGATTACAGCCATTAAACCAATGAGAAGAGAGAGCGGAAGGGCCATGCCGTGTCTCCGTGTGTGAATGGACACACAGAGCAGCGGCTCGGGAACGAACCTGCTTGTGTGCCCCCATAGCAAGATGCTTGCTCTGGGGGCCCTCAGCGGGAGGGAGGGGCCATGAGCACCGGTGGAGGATCCAAGAAGAGGAGAATCGGGGCTTCTCTGTGCAAAACCACTGACAGGTTTGTTATTTTTTTTCTATATTTGCCTTTAATGTCACATTAATTTGTGCTTTTTATATCTGCCTGGAGCTAAGATTTAAAAACTTAAAAGACCAATTCCTGTCTTGGAGCAGTCACTCATTGCCTAAAAATGTCACTAAACCCACAACATAAACTATCAATAAATGCTGTATTACATGCTGCTCATACTTACTCAGTAATTATGGGATTCTTTTCCTGTATTCTGGAAAAAAAACTGGTTGACCCTGCTGTTCTTTGTCCCCCCACCTGTCCATGTCCCCCATGCAGCTGGGGATTTTTCACAGCAATGTTCTCAGCTACTGCACATGATCAGTTTTCAGTGAGTTTTTATGCTGAGCATCTCCACATCTGAGCACCCTATGCGACTATAGAGTCACATATGTAGGCATATACACAGTGATAAATGACAGTCCACTCCCTCCTCCTTCTCCATGCCCACTAACTAGCTCAGCTAAGCACAATAGGGTTGGGATATTAAATCTTGATTGATGAAGGCTTCACCTCCCTATTATTCTAAGACACGGGCTGCAGAGGCATGGCACAGCTTGTGACTGTCAGGAATCCAACCATACCTAGTTATTGCCAAAAAATTATAAAAATGTCATTTCAAATATTTATTTGTATGACAATTACAAACAATTTATTGACATGAATTATTTATTTTTACTCCATTTCCCAAAAGCTGTAACATGTAAAAACATGTAACCAGCAGCAGAGGACTCCTGCCAGTGTTTCCCTGCCAACAGGCTGTGGAAGTGCTGGGTCATGTGTGTATATCGATTAGGAAAAAGGTACATCATCCACATACAGAAAAAGAAGGGATAGCGTAAATCAATATCCCATTAGACAGTTCTCTCCAAAACAGACAAGTATTTGCACTGGAAATTTTCCCCTTGTCTCCTGTTCCAATTCAACAATTTTGGATTTCCCATTACTTTTCTGTACTAGAAACTAGGAATGAGCTTGGGTTTGGCTGAACCTGGAGGAAAACTGTCAGCGGCAGCACAATCAGCTGTGGCCAGGACATTCCTCACCCTGCATCTACAGGTAATCAAAAGTGTGGGGTTGCTCATGACATCATTGGGTAGGGTTCAATACTGAGTTGGCTATAACAGCTTCAACTCTTCTGGGAAGGCTGTCCACAAGGTTTAGGAGGGTGTCTATGGGAAGGTTTGACCATTCTTCCTTAAGCGCATTTGTGAGGTCAAGCACTGATGTTGGACGAGTAGGTCTGGCTCACAGTCTGGGCTCTATTTCATTCCAAAGGTGTTTTAGTCAGTCAAGTTCCTCCAACCCAGACTCACTCATCCATGTCTTTATGGACCTTGCTTTGTGCACTGGTGTGCAGTCATGTTGGAACAGGAAGGGGCAATCGCAAAACTGTTCTCACAAAGTTGGGAGCATGAAATTGTCCCAAATGTCTTGTATGCTGACTCCTTAAGTGTTCTCTTCACTGGAACTAAAGGGCTAAGCCCAACCCCTGAAAAACAACCCCACACCACAATCTCCACTCCCCCAAACTTTACACTTGGCATAATACAGTCAGGCAAGTAGCTTTCTCCTGGCAACCGTCAAACCCAGACACTACCATCAGATTGCCAGACAGAGAAGTGTGTTTCATCGCTTCAGAGAACACGTCTCCACTGCTCTAGAGTTCAGTGGCAGCGTGCTTTACAATACTGCATCTGACGCTTTGCATTGCACTTGGTGATGTAAAGTTTGGTTGCAGCTGCTCGGCCATGGAGACCCATTCCATGAAGCTTTCTATGCACTGTTGTGCTAATCTGAAGGCCACATGAAGTTTGGAGGTATTTAGCTATTGACTCTGCAGACAGTTGGCAACTTCTGCGCACTGTGTGCTTCAGTATGCATTGACCCCATTCATTTTACATGGCCTACCACTTGGTGGCTGAGTTGCTGTTGTTCCCAGTTGCTTCCACGTTGTTCTAATACCACTAACAGTTGACCGTGGAATATTTAGCAGCAAATTTGGAGTTTGTATGTTCTCCCTGTGCCTGTGTGGGCTTCCTCCGGATACTCCTGTTTCCTCCCACACTCCAAAGACCTGCTGGTAGGTTAACTGGCTCCTGCCTAAATTAGCCCAAGTATGTGTAGCACTACCCCCTTAGAAGTTGCTGAGTTTTGGGTCCCCCTAAAGCTGTGCACAGCCAGGAAACACACATTTTTATTAAGTTGTTAACTTAGATAGGGTTGAGGGGTGTATAGGAAGCTCAACTGAGCTTAGCGACAAACTCCTTAGCAACTGTGTCTCCTTTAAGAGCCTTCCAACTCTCTAGTGTCCTCAGACCCCAGATGAATCCTCCTCTTCACCCAGCTGTACTGAGGGTACTCTGTGGACAAGGGGACCCAGAAGCTGCCAACTTAACAAAGCAGTCCTAGATGAGAAACTAGTTGGGTTTTTCACCTGACTGCCCTCTCCCCTTATCCAGCCGAGGGGGTGTAAGGGGACTCACACTGTCCTTCCTGTCAGCTTGTTGGGTTGTTGGCTGCCTTCAGGCCTTCCGCTGGGCTGGCTTCTTCCCTACCCTGCTCAGGATGTCCCTGTTAAAAGACGGTGGTGCAGTAGAGATTCCCTCTTCCAGAACCTGCCTGCGGATAGGCCCTATAAGGGGTGTCACCCCTTATGACTAATTCCTGGAAGTGCCGAAACGCATCAAGGGAAGTGACGTCGGACAAACAGGAGAGGAACCGGAAGTGGCGTATCAGCCATCTTGGACACTGGAATAACACATGCCAAACAATCCTGGAGGCTGCTTGGCAACCCTAGAGGTTTGAGGGCATGGGAATAAGGCGTTTTTAGTACTGATTTGATGTAAGCACTTAATAAAGTATATTTATATTAATCCCATACGGAATTATTCTATATCCTTTTCATATACCATTCACATATGTTGGAGCATGGATATTATAAGTATTATGGAGTACTTCCTAAAAAGCCATGATGACATCTAGGAGAAGGTGGTTGATGATATCTTAAAGAGTGTTACTCAGGCTTGGAAGAAATTCGTTGGAGCGTGGTGCATATTTCCGCAGCATTTTTAAGGCGTTTTTTGGTTGTTCTTTTGGTAAGGATATTTATGCCTTACACTTTAGAAGTTTACACTGAATGGTCACTTGGATTAGTTTATTCACAGAGTGACGCACAATCACAGTTATTACACTGTGTTCACTTTTCACTTTAAAGGTCACGTTTTTTTATGATGTTGCACAGTGCATATTGTTTATGGGTATTTACATTTTATCTTATAAAGTTAATGCACTATATGAGTTTTCTTTTTTTGAGGTTCACATTTACTTTGGGAGACACTAGGAGGGCTCGTTATTAAAGGATCCAGAAATTTTCATTATTGGAATCAAAGATTGAAATTACTTTTTTATAATTTTTTTTTTGGACATGAGTGACTTATACATTTTTATTATATATTTTTTGGATATATACTTTTTGGGGGGTTTTTACTTATTGTATGAAAATTTGTTTCACATTTTTAGGGTTAATTATTACAGCATATTGGGGTTATATTGAGATAATTTGCATTTTCAAGGGTGAAAGTTAGACCTTTTATGTTAGAGGGTGTAGTTTATGTATTTCTCAATGTTTGTTTTGGATACCGTAGTTCTAGGTTTAAAATATAAGATATGGTCAAACAAATTATTTTTTGAGACTTATGGGAATGATAAAATATGTCCCCTTGGTATGGGAACACAGATCTTTTCACAGGTTTCTTAAATTGCAGATTCAATTATACAAGTAGCCCATCACAGCCAGTGGTGCCTGTGTTTTGGCATCCACATGCCTGTGGCAGGGCCAACCCAAGACTGCTATCTCTGGCCAAAGGCACATTGAGTAGATGCAAGGGAGGGATTGGTGCTGGATGAACAGTTGAGTGGGTGCAGGGGAGCAAAGCCTGGGACCACTGCCATAATATTTCAAGCTGCCACTATTGCCTTCAGAGACTTTAGGAAACATACAGGATGTTCAGTGTTTCAGATGCCCATGAGAGGGAGGAGACTTCAGAGTTGTGAGAGACCATTGGCCATTCACTTTGATACACTCCCAATTAAAGAAACAGCACCTCTCCAATTTGGGACCTCAAGGGATTTTGTTTTGACGATTACTCCCCTTTCTGTTGGAATTACAAAAACTCTGTGTAGGAGTGTTCCCATGCCAGCTATCGACAGGTATACCATTGGCTAGTGGAATTAAGGCTTTATAGCCCCTGAGTGTATATTTCTCATATTTATGACTCCCCCATAGATCAGGACTTAGGAGGTGTGGACTTTACCCCCTTGAGCCAGATTTCAGGTACCCTGTGCAATTAGGTTTAATTATATCTAGTCTGTTAATTGGTATAATTACCATTGTGTACTGTTATTGTCACCATTAGTTGCTCTGCTGGCACACTGCCAAAATAAACATCCATGCAGCCTTGGTGGGTCAAAGAGTGTGGTGCTGCCTAGAGGGTGATTGGCACTGGGAACAGGGAACCCGAACAACCATTCCTCCTTCATGGGTAGTGCAGTAAGAAAAAATGGAAGAACACTTTAGAATGGTTATGCAATCATTAGGGTTGCTTTACTAAGGGCAAATACTCTGTGCAGTGTGCAGTTGCTCTAGATCTGAGGGGAAGATCTGCTGATTTCTATCATCCAATCATTTGCAAGCAGAAATTTTGTTTTTTATTTTCCTTGCATGTGATTGGGTATTCTTTGCAAAGTGAAGCTTCAATCCATTTACTAATGAAGCAACTGCACAGTATATTTGCCTTTAGTAAATTAATCCTTCCTCTGGATCAACTATGGATATAGGATTATAACTTTTTTTTTTTTTCATTGTTGAACTGGATGGACTTTTGCCTTTTTTCAGCCAGACTAACTATGTAACTATAATTCTATGTAAATTCCCTCGCTATCATTTGTCCATTTGTCCATCGAGAGTGTACTGATGAACTACATCATCGTTTGGTACCCAAATTGTTCACTGAAAGACAAGATGGCTCTCCATAAAATAATCCATGCCACACAGAAAACTGTGGGCTCTCTCCTCTCCATAGCTCTTGCTGCCTCTGCAGAGCAGAGAAAATAGAGATTTGTTCCATCCATTACTTATATCAATTATTACCATCTGATAGATGGTTCAAAAACATCAAGGTAAGTACAAATAGATTTATAGAATTTTTTTTCCAAGAAATATTATGGCTATTAAGGGCTTAAATGAGGAAATGAAATATAATTAGTTGTCTAAGTGGTCCTGGATTACTGTTTGTTGTACTGAGTTCTTTTTACTTTTATTGCTGGGAATGGTTTAGTATTTATTTGATATATAATTAGACTTTTGCTCTGTGATTTTGTATGTAATGCATTACTTTTTTTTTTTTTTGTACACTGCGAAGTAGCACTGAAATTTTGTGAACGTATTTTTACAATGAAAGTTCGTTCTTTCGTTCTTTTTTTCTTTCGTTCTTTTGTTCTTTCGTTCTTTTGTTCTTCCATTCTTTTGTTCTTTCCTTCTTTCCTTCTTTCTTTCCTTCTTTCTTTCCTCCAATCTCCCCCGACCTTCCACTTTCTCCATTCCTTCCATCCCATCTAATATTCTATTTCTCTCTTTTTCATTAATTCACTTTCTTTCTCCTAGTTTCCCCTTCCCTCATTTCCTCTTTTTTTCATTTCATCTTTTCATCTCTTCCAGAATATAAATCTCTAAAAGTTTTGAAAAGATGGGAACACCACATCAGCTTTAGCCCCGATGTAGGGGGAGTACTGATCCCCCAAAATGCATTGGTTGTTACAAAATAATCATCCTTTAAAAGTTCTATATAAGCTGGCAGCCCTATGAGGAATTCGGAAGTGACAAAAAGCATGAGCGCGAGAACGTGTGGCAACTGGGAGTGACGAAAGCGGAACCGGAAGTGACATGATTGGCACCATTTTGTGTCACTCATCGGTGGTGAGAGCACTGCATGGCTTCACATGGTTCGATTTCACTATCTGCAGTATTTTTGAGCTTGTTATTCTTTTTATTCTTTTAAGTGGCTATCTATTTGGGCCAATAAAGAAGGCAATTTTGTACCGCACCATTTGGGTTTCTCTTTTGTGTTTTTTTCCTTACATGACCATTTTGGGAGGTGATTACAAAAGAGGAAGTAGGGTTGTTGTCATGTACCTGATGGGAGACTGAATTGACGAGGTCGGCCTCACTTGTGTCACTAGCCCTGACCCCGCTGAAGTTGGAACAGAGGGAGTCTAGGGACCAGGGGGACAAGAGCGCTAGTGGTTGTTGCTTGCAGCTCTTGCAGGTGATGACCTTGGTAGACAGAGTATCCTCTGATTTGGGCACCATAGAAATAGACCAGGTAGGTTCTGTGGATTGCCAGATGTGCAGCAGAGCAAGGTAGGTAGCCAGGACACAGGACTGGAGCAGAGTCAAGGATAGCCGGGGTCATAAACAGTCGGGCAGCGCGGTACAGAATCAGAAGGAGAAGTCAAAGTCAGGAGCAGAGCCGAAGTCAGGAACCAGGAGCAGGAGAGTAATCGGAGTCGGGTCAAGAACAAGCCGGGTCAGCAACAAAGGAATCGTACGGAACTAGCAGGACACGGGGGAGCTGAAGACCAGTCAGCACTGAACCTGAGCAGAGGCACTCCTTCAATGGGCCGTCTGGCGCCAATCTTCGCCGTGCGTGTGCGCGATCGCGCATTCCTGCGCGCATGTGCTCAACCAGCAATTCTCTTGCGGGAATGCCTGTGTGCATGCACGTTCCCGATCGCGATTCTCCTTGCTGGAAATCCCTTACACTTGTTGTGACCAGTTTCAATGCCTGTTTATCCATTACCAACCAATCCATGGAATGATACCTGTGCATCCTGAAGATAGTGATATCTTGGTGAACTTTTTTGGAGAAGTTGAAGATTTTTGTGGGACTTTTTCACATCAAAAGTTACATTTGAATATTTAGTTTTATCATTTTATTTACTATATGATATTTTGCGCTACTGAACCATATTACGTTGTTTTCTTGTCAAGCTGGAGTGGTGCTCCCATCCTTTCAAAATACCAACAAAACTCCTCTGGGGCTCTGTCAAGACTCAACAGATGCAGGTGAGCAGCCTACAGGACCCAAACCACCCACTGCAGTATAACGCATCTCCATAAGGTTCAGCACTCCCACATCACAAAAATAAATATAAATCTCCGACATCATTCCTCTCTGTTACTTCTGCTTCATTCCTCTCACTCTTACCCCCTTTCTCCTTTTTTTTTTTTTTTTCTCTCTTTCCCATTTTGTAACACTCTTCTCTCTCATTCCCTCATTCCCCTCATCCCTCTCTCCATACAATATATATATTGTATAATATATATATATATATATAACTGTATGTACTGTATACATGAAATTAATGTTTCTTGTGGTTTTGCAATGATCAGGCTTTAGCTGTAAAGTACAATAAATGGTATGTTCTACGATTTTTTTAGAAAGAATTATAAGAAATTCTTCTAGCTGTCAGAGCCCGCATGGAGCTGCAGATTACTGATAAGCCTCTTACACCTTTTATTCACAGAGTTTAGAGAATCCATTTTCACTATGCCCTGCTACTCTGATAAATTATTTCCATCTCTTGTAGAAAAGATTGGATCCTATGTGGTGCTTTACTGCTTTAATATTAAACAGGTTTTAACATGATTTTTTTTATAGAGCGATTTTCAATATTGCTTATGTTAGTGAACAGATGTTTTCCAAGCCAGAAAATCCACTCATTTTCTTTGGCTAAAGTTTCATAGACTTTTCCTATAGCATGATTGAGGAGGGCTTTAGCAGGTTGTAGGGACCCTGCCCTAAGCAGTAGTGTCCATAGCTTAAATTTAGTGCTGCTGGGCTGTAGTAAGTCTGAGCATGAATTGATAGTTCTGCTTTCTTTGGGTTTTCCCTAAGCTCAGTATTATTGTTTGCTTCTATCAACCACTAGGAGATATATTGCTAATGGTGCTTGCTGGAGAAGGATATCAATATATGAGGCGTTGTGACAATGAAGTGGTGGTTCTCTCACCCCTGAGATAGTGATTTTGGAGGCCTTGATGTTGCTGCTATGCTAAGCTTAGTAACCTTGCTTACAAAGGGCCAGCCTCTAACCCCACTATCAAGACTCCTATGAAAACTATGCTATGGGTTTGAACCCAGGCTAGGGCTCATTATCAGACTGACTACACCTACTTCCCACGTATGGTGCAACCCTACACTCCCACATTTGGCCTTGGTACTGGATCCCTCTATTTGGGCCTGATATGGTATCACCATTTTGCAGAATGTCATGTCCCAGGGTACTTTGCTAACATTTGGTGCTCTTAGAAGTGTGTTTGCCTTACCTAATTTTATATTTTTTCAATTTTTTTTGCATCTGAGACACTCCGTTGCTGCTCAATTTACCCTGCCAATTACTCTTTAAGAAGATCCTTTGTAAAGTATGCTTCTGAGTGAGGATTTACCTAAGCCACTATTCTACTTGTGCTCCCAGATGTCCCTATTGTCTACTCCCCTCATTCTAAAGTTGTACGCTAGCTGGCATAATGACATCCTGATTGGAAAGATTGCCTTTTACAATTTGTCCCTACCATAATCTTTGGGGGGATCAGTTCCACCAGTTGAAATTTGTTCACAGGGTTTACTATAAACCATAATGGCTTGCTGCAATTTATAGATCAGATGTTTGTCCCCAATGTGATCTTACTGTAGGTTCTTATTTTCATGGTTTCTGGTCATGCTCTAAAATTCAACCATATTGGCAGGGTGTGGTGGATACCATTAATGCTGTTGATACCTTGGTTGTTCCTATGGATCCTCTCATCCTGCTGTTGGGTCTCACAGACTTGTTGAATGTTAATAAACATATCAAATTGTCTGTGTTTTTGCAACATACTATGCCAGATGGGATATTCTCCTTAAATGGAAATCTCCAACTTTCCTTACGGTGTCCGGTTGGAAAGCGGCCATAAATGAGTCACTTCCTTTGTATAAACTTCCCCCTCCTAAAGAGTTGACAAGATTTGGAGCACCTGGATTGATGCCCAGGATTTGACTGTTTCACAGCAATCACTTGTTGAGTTCCTGTATAGCTTACTTGGTGCTCCTTCCCATTTTTTGTTGGCTAATTATAGATAATTAGCAGCCACACCTTTCTTGCTTCTCACTTATCCTCATCTCTCCATCCCCCCCTCCAAAAAAAAAGGTGTCTGCAAATGTTTTCAAAAAGTGGCCATAGGGACACTATGTGATTTCTCTGTGGTTTTGGCACCCGCAAACAGGCTGTGGGTTGAGGTTCCTTAAACTGATACTAAACCTAAAAATGTTTGCTTACATGTAGGTAAAAAACTTTTTTAATTTCCTTATGCCCCCCTTCCCTGTGTGTTCCCAGTGCTGTGCATGGCTGCATATCTTCTCCCTTCGCTTCCTCTTCACACAGGGACTCGTACAGCAGCATGAGCCATTGACTCTTGCTGCTGTCAATCAAATGGAGTGAAGAGGAAGTGGGTGAGCGGGGCTAAATCGGTGTATGTCTGTGGAGTGCGGCTCCATAGACACACAGGTCAGTAGTGTGCATGTAGTGCGTGTCCCCATAGCAAACAGCTTGCTATGGGGGACACATGAAGAAGAGGAGCCAAGTTCGCTGGCAGGGAACCTAAGAAGAGGAGGATTGGGGCCGGTCTGTGCAATACTATTGCACAGAGCAGGTGAGTATAACATGTTTGATTTTAATTTTAAAAAAATGTTAGACTTTAGTAATACTTTACGAATGAATGGAACCCCCTGTGTCTCTACAGAATAGCACAAATGGGTTGCAGGTGGATACGATTGCAGGAGCATCTGTGATTCCTGCACCCATAACCATCCTATACAGTGTGAACCTAGGCATATACACTCACTATGCCTCACTGGAAGGTGTGTCCAGGAGGAGTGGAGAAGTAGAAACGGCAGCTAGAAGCATCCTAAATGGGAAATTCACTGCTGAGGTTATATTATAGAACTGGATTCAACTTGCTTTCATTGGAGATTACAGGAAGTAATGTCATTTTTTTTAAGATATCAGTGTAGTCTAGTGATTAGAGATGAGCACCCTGGAAGGAGCACATGTTTGCACCCTGACGGAGCCATTTTGCTGACATCATCGCACTCTAAAGTTGACCTGGAAATAATTGTTCTTTGTCGACCAGCTTTTTCCCTTAGTGTAGAAAATCATTTGACAACCTTTATTGAATACAATATTGCCCTTACATCTATCATAAAATGTTTGCACATTATGTGGGCACTGTTTGTTCTCTCTTTACCCTGAGTCTTTACCATTGAAGCCCAGAGGTGGCGGCCTGGATGTGAGTGGAGTGAGATGGTTCTGTGAAGAAGAAAAAATTACTTGACACCATTGGGCATGCTATCTATGACTTCTCTTTAATTAGATGGTCCTACACATTTGGTAAGCTTACATGTTACCACTCTTTTGAGTGAAGGTTGTGGATCCACAGGGCACCTCTTTTGTTTCCATTCATTTTTATTGAATTTTGTTTTTCATTCTTCAACACAGTAATACAAATTGGCACAAATAAGTACAAATGAAAAAAAGAGAGTATCAAGGCACGATACGTACATTATTTGACATTCTTGTACACAAAATTCCAACTTATAGCCTAAGAGACTGAACTTGCATGTTTCTGAATTATCTTCATTGAGCCTCCAACAGGATCCTCATATACAGAGCTCTCCAATTTGGAACAGGGGGAAGATTCTCAGTAACCGTGGGCCCTAAAGTCCGATCCTGTCCACTCCAGCCGACCAAAAGGGGGGAAGGGGACCTGTCTATCGACACGTGGTCCCGGTCTCCCCTCCAAAATGGCCATAAACAGATGGAAGGGAGGAAAGAAAAGACAGGTAATAGGGAGTCGAAAAGAAGAGAAGGAAAAAGGAGAATCTGTGAGCTGTCACTGTGGTTCAAAGGGGCACTTGGCACCTCTTTAAAGGATGTATTTCTGTTGACGTTCTTTATTTTTCAAAAGTATTTGTATTTAACACAGAGACATCTAAGTTTATTAATCTAAATTTTTTTAAAGTAATTATATCGTACTTTTCTAAAAAAAAATGTACATTTATAAATAACATAGGAGTGCGGTGGTTAAAATATCTGTAACATATGGAAATAAAAGTCCAATTAATATAAAATTAGAATGTAATAAGCCTCTCTTCATAGGGACATCAATAACGTCATACATGCTTCAATCTGGTCAGGGAAATATAGGGGATCCACCGTCACCAACACCAAAAAACTTTGCCTCTTTCAAGAAAAAATTGACCCCCAAATACGGACAGGTCAAAATGCGCAATGCAAATTCGGGCGGACTGACCATTTGGAAACTCGGGCACTGCCCGAGGGCCCGGAATCAGTATGGGGCCCCATGAGATGCCTCTGGTATCTTTTTCATAGGCTTTTTTGAGTTTGGGCAATCACAAGGGGCCCCATGATCCCCTATTGCCCGGGGGCCCCATGAGTTGTCAGTCCGCCCCTGGGCCTATTACATTCTCATTATATTAATTGGGCTTTTATTTCCATATGTTACAGATATTTTAAGCAACTCACTCCTATCTTATTTATACTGAATACCTCAGACTGTCTACTTTCAAAAAAGGGGCCATTTGGGGGACATTTGTACAGTCATTGTGCCTTCGGGCCTCAAGAAATGAGATCTGCTGTCATTACATCATTATTGATCAATTTTCTGATATACCATATACCATAGTGTGTGGACTCTATAACTTTACTACAGACTAAATAATATACACTGATTTGGGTTATATTTACCAAAGAAATGTAGCAGAATACATTTTAAATTAAATTTTATGAAGAAAGATTTTATTTTCAAAATTTTATAACAGAAATGAAGATAAACTTTTTGGTCTTTTTTTGTTTATTTAGAAAAAATAAAAAACCCAGTGGTGATTAAATACCACCAAAAGAAAGCTCTATTGGTGTGAAAAAATAATTAAATCATTTCATACGGTTACAGTGTTGCCAGACTGCGTAATTGTCATTCAAAGTGTGACAGCACTGAAAGCTGGCAATTGGCCTGGGCAGGAAGGGGGTATAAGTACCCAGTATCGAAGTGGTTAAACATGTATGCTCAGAACAATCATCAAAATCCCTTCTAAAGGCAAATCTTTTCTTTGTGTATTTAAAGTGTTACTAAACCCCGGACCCTGCATTCACTATATCTGGTCTCGCACAGTAAACAGAACATGGAAATGCAATTATTTTAGTAAATAGAAACTGCTAAACACCTTTTCTCATCAGCAGTATATATCAGTCTTGTGACTTCTATCAGTGTCCAGCTGAGCACTGGTTAACGCTTGTAGGAGGAGTTTTCATTCTCCTCTGACTGTCCTATGAGGTTGCATGACCCCTGACCCTCTGTCCGGACAGTGCTGATTGACCCTGTGCTGATCACATGCACCCTCCCCCCCCATGAGCATGAGTGTCTACTAAGGCTCTGTACTATCAGCAGATGGATTGGGGACAGCAAAAGAATGAGATGATCAGAGAAGACAGAATCAAACAGCCTTTTTACACAATGCAGAGGATTAACCCCTTAGGTTCCACCGTGGGTATAACAAGCATGCCTTACTGCATATACAGACTGATTTTACTGTTGTGGGTTTAGTAACACTTTATATAAGAAAAACTATTCTCACAAAAAAGATGAACATCCTTCATATCACATTTGTCAATATTACTTGTAAGACAAAGAAGGAAGCCTTTTCTGTATTATGTGGTATGTTCGAGTTAAAAGGAGCGTGGACATGAATTAATAATTGTGGCGTTCTCTCTTGTGGTCAATTTATTTTGTAGAAAAATGATTCTTGTTTGTTTGTATGGACTGTGTTGTTATTGAAAGTGAAGGTGATGATAAAGGTGTACAAGAGGATGAAAAGGGTATACCCCGCGGACCTTTTGAAATGATTGTATTTGTTAAAAAGCATGTTGAGTGGTGTTCTTCAAAAGCCCCTTGTGATATTCCCAGTGCCCTCTATTTTTTCTGTGTTTAAACCAGCTCCCTTTGCTCTCCATTTAAAAAAAAGCTTTGAACAAGTATGGGAACTTCCTTCTTTTATTAATTGTGGAGAACTTCTATCTACAACTTGAGATGAGCTGTTTGGTATAATATCCTCTGTAGTGCCTCCCTTGCATAACTCCTGATACAATATAAAAAAAAAACCCTAGATTTAAAATTGCTCCTTTCCCACTAGTAGGCTCTTCCAGTTTTGTATTATATTTCTCAAACTTTCTTTCTTTCTTTTTAAATATATTTTTATATTCATCTACAAATGTATTAAATCTGGGGATTTATTGAAAAATGTTGTCTGTGTTCTTGGGGACAGGAGGAACACAAGTAGTGGTAGGTGTTAATAGGAGTGCTTGCAGAAGGTGATGCAGTCCCAGGCAGCCTGGCAGAACATCAGGTCAGGAACGGTGACTGCGTGCAGAGATCCAGCCAAAGTTAAAGGGGCACTCCACATGGCTGCTGCAGGTTCCAGATATGAGGCTTGTCAGAGCTCCCAGCAGACCTGAGACATTGTGGTGAGCAGAGCTGAAATAGGTGACAGCTAGGTAGGCACTCAAACTGGATGTGAGAACAGAGCCAGGAACAGAAGCGTGGTCATAGGGATTGCTGAGGTCAGCAGCAGGTGGGCAGAATCATAAGGCAGAGACGTGGTCAAGAACATAGCCGGGGTCAGGAACTGGCGACAAGGCAGAAGCAGGATGAAAGTTCTAGTCAGAGGCAAGCCGGGTCAGCAACCAGGGAATGAGCAGAATAGTAGCAGGATGTAGAGAATAGCTTAAAGACCAGTCAGCACTTAAGCCTGAGCAAAAGCATCCTTAAATAACCCGTCTGGCACCAGCAAGTACTGAGTGTGCACCCGTGATCCTGCGTGCACGCCCGTCTGCATTCCTGCGCGCATGTCTACAAGCTAAACGTCCCTGATAGCACACCATGGATCTTCAGAATAAGTCTGACTTTTTTGAAGAAGAAGAAGAAAGATCACATCACAAACAGCTAGATGATGCGCAGGATCCCTTCATCAGGCATGTGATCATCATTCAACACACAGCCTTGTGGAGATCCTGTGCTTAAAGTGTTACTAAGCCCCAAACCCTGTATTCACTATATCTGGTCTCCCCGGACCCTGCATTCACTATATCTGGTCTCCCCGGACCCTGCATTCACTATATCTGGTCTCCCCAGACCCTGCATTCACTGTATCCGGTCTCCCCGGACCCTGCATTCACTATATCTGGTCTCCTCGGACCCTGCATTCACTATATCTGGTCTCCCCGGACCCTGCATTCACTACATCTGGTCTCCCCAGACCCTGCATTTACTATATCCGGTCTCCCCAGACCCTGCATTCACTATATCCGGTCTCCCCGGACAGTGCATTCACAATATCTGGTCTCCCCAGACCCTGCATTCACTATATCTGGTGTTCCTGGAACCTGCATTCACTGTATCTGGTTTCCCCGGACCTTCATTCACTATATCTGGTCTCCCAAGACCCTTCATTCACTATATCTGGTCTCCCCAGACCCTGCATTCACTATATCTGGTCTCCCCGGACCCTGCATTCACTATATCTGATCTCCCCAGACCCTGCATTCACTATATCTGGTCACCCCGGACCCTGCATTCACTATATTTGGTCTCCCCGGACCCTGCATTCACTATATCTGGTCACCCCGGACCCTGCATTCACTATATTTGGTCTCCCCAGACCCTGCATTCACTATATCTGGTCTCCCCAGACCCTGCATTCACTATATCTGATCTCCCCAGACCCTGCATTCACTATATCTGGTCACCCCGGACCCTGCATTCACTATATTTGGTCTCCCCGGACCCTGCATTCACTATATCTGGTCTCCCCGGACCCTGCATTCACTATATCTGGTCTCCCCGGACCCTGCATTCACTATATCTGGTCTCCCCGGACCTTGTATTCACTATATCCGGTCTCCCCGGACCCTGCATTCACTATATCTGGTCTCCCAGGACCCTGCATTCCCTATATTTGGTCTCCCCAGACCCAGCATTCACTATATCTGGTCTCTCCGGACCGTGCATTCACTTTATCTGGTCTCCCCAGGCCCCACATTCACTATATCTGGTCTCCCCGGACCCTGCATTCACTATATCTGGTCTCCCCGGACCTTGAATTCACTATATCTGCTCTCCCCGGACCCTGCATTCACTATATCCGGTCTCCCCGGACCCCGCATTCACTATGTCTGGTCTCCCAGGACCCTGCATTCACTATATCCGGTCTCCCCGGACCCTGCATTCACTATATCTGCTCTCCCCAGATCCTGCATTCACTATATCTGCTCTCCCCGGATCCAGCATTCACTATATCTGCTCTCCCCGGATCCTGCATTCACTATATCTGGTCCCCACAGTACACAGAACATTGAAATGCAGTTATTTTAGTAAATATAAACTACTAAATCCCTTTTCTCATCAACAGTATATAACAGTCTTTTGACTTCTATCAGTGTCCAGCAGAGCACTGGTAAAGCTTGTAGCAGGAGTCTTCAGTCTGCTCTAGGAGGATGCAGGACCCCTGACCTCTGTCTGGAACAGTACTGATTGGCCCTGTGCTGATCACATGCACTCTCCCCCCCAAAAAAAACCTCTCTAGTAGTAGACACCAAACTGAGCATGTGCAGAATGACTCCACACCATATGTCATATCAGGAGATAAAAGGGGGACACTGGAAAAAGGGGAGGATGAGAGAAGACAGGATCAAATGGCCTTTTTACATAATGCGGAGGCTTAACCCCTTAGGTTCCACAGTGAGTATAACAAGCATGCTTTACTGCTATAGAACGGAAGGGGAAAGGAAAACAGGCCATACATGGAGCAAATTTCTTTCCTGCAACCATGGAAAGTCGCTTGATTCCCCCATCAACACAGTCAGTGTTGATGGGCAAATCCCTCCTACTGAGACATTGTATTCTCCCAGTGGGGGGGAGGGGGGACCCGTCCCCAACTGAAGAAGATATTGATTGTTGCTAGCGGCTAGACCCGGTGCTAGCGATAACAGTATATAAAATCTGGCAGGTTGGTTGTACTCAAGTTGATTGATTGACCACATTCAGCCTGCTCATACAGAGGAAAGATAACATGAGCATGAAAGGGAGGGAGATATAAAGAGAGAAATAATGAGAGAGAAGGTAGGAGAGGGAGAGAGAATAAGAGATGGTATGAGAGGAATGGAGAAAGATGAGTTGGGAAAAAGAGTAGTGGAGAGTGAGACTTGGAAAGAGAAATGAGAGAGAGAAAAGAGGGAAGGTGACAAAGAGCTGGAAGGGAGGGGGCGAAAGAGAAAGAGAAGAAGAATGCAAGAGAGGGGAAGAGAGAGATGATGAGAGGAAAGAAAAAAAATAGAATAGAGGGGGAAGAGCATGAAGAAGTAGGGATGACCAGAAGAAAAAAAAGACAGAAAGGGAAGAAAAGAAGAAAGAAAATAGAGCAAAAAAATAAATAAAAAAGAGTAAGACAATAGAAGGAAGAGGAAAGGAGCAAGTGAGAGAAAATGAGAGAGAAAAGAACAAGAAAGAGATGGATAGAGAGAGGAAAAAAGACATGAAATGAGAAAGGAAGAAAAAGATAGAAATAAAGACAGATAGAATGATGGAAAACTGGGAATAAATGAGAGGTAGTGTAAAGAACCAGGTCTGAACCTGCAACTTCTGCTGCCTCTGGTAGTGTCTCTTCTTGCTGAGCTACCAGGGATCAATTCCTTGAATGATCCTGCCTTAAACCTTGAATGTCTTCAACCTTGAACCATGTTCCCCCCCATTGAACTTCTTATATTATCCATGCTTTTGCACTTCCTGCTTGCCGGATTATTGTGCTAGCTCCAGCCAATATCTCGTTCTTGCTGCTCCTTCTGCCGTCCATATCTTTGCTACCACTCGTTGCTGACCTTTGGCTTGTTCCTTGACTACGCTTCTGTAGCTACTTGTTACCGACCTATGGCGTGTTTACTTTTCGCTTCTGCTTGATCCCTACCTGCTATTTCTGCTACTGGAACCCTGGCTTGCTCACCTCCTGGTGAGGAGATCCTAAGGGCCATGATGTGGTACTACCAAGCAGCAAAAACCATCTCCACCATCAGGAGCTCTGGTGATACCGGTTAGTGCTTAGACTCCAAACCTCAGGTGAGCCCACGTACTCCATCAGGGTGACCTGTTTGTATAACTATCCTGCTGATCGGTGGGAGCCTCCCTACTGCTATAGCTACTGGTCTCCGAGTCTGATCCCTGACTGTGACAGATAGAAATCTGTGCAGAGAGCGCGGAAGAAAGCTCATTAAAGCTCGGGAGGAAGCTATGTGAATTTGTCTATTTGCCCTCCATTAAAACAGCACTCCAGTAATCTTGTTGCCTCACTAAAGGCTCTCACCAGATGTATTTTATGTTTTTTTTAACACATCTTTTTCAGATGCCTTCTGCCCAGCCATAGTACTTGCTCAGGCATCTTCCTCTTTGGTTTATTGCTTGAAGTAGATCATCCCCTGGATTGTGCAAAAAGTGGCACTGATGTCAATTTCTCTATGCATCAATACACTGTGAGATGCTTGGAGGAAGCATGGGGAGGGGGCTTGGGTCATGACACCCTGAATTCACAGTCTTTCTTAAGGCCCAGGTTAACACAAATTCTATGCAGATTTGATCTTATCCAAAAGGCGCAGATTCGCATATCATCTAAAAAATCATTGTTTTCAATGAAGTCTGTTCATCTATGCGGTGCGATTCTGATCCAATTAAAAAAAGGGTCCTGTACGAGTTAAGTCTGGTGCAGTGGAAATTTCATCTCCATAGACTTCAACTGGGACCTGATTGAAATTGCAATCCTGTGTTCACATCAATGCGAATCCAGCTGTTTAAAGTCAATGGAAGGCGATTTTACATTGAAGTCAATGGAAGGTGATGTTGCATTGAAGTCAATGGGAGACGATTTTGCATTGAAACCAGTAGGACACAATTTTGCATTGAAGTCAATGGGAGGCTTATCAAAATTGCATCTGAATTGAACCTGAACAATTCACATTAGAATTGCACCTGACACAGAAATTATTTTATTTATTATTTTTATTTCAGGTACCATAGCACCATCAATTTATGCAGCACTTTACATATATATTGTACATTCACATCAGTCCCTAACCCCCAAGGGACGTACAATCTAAGGTCCCTAACTTACATTCACATACTAGAGCCAGTTTAGACAGAATCCAATTTACCTACCAGCATGTCTTTGGAGTGTGGGAGGAAACCTAAGCGGGCACAGGGAGAACATGCAAACTCCAGGCAAGTGGTGCCGTGGCTGGGACTCAAACCAATGATCCTAGTACTACCAGGTGGAAGTGCTAACCATTTATCCACTGTGCTACACAAAACTGCACTGTGAATTTGCACCAAACTCCCAGTCAAAAATGGATGGAATTCGCACCAGTGGGAACAATATTCTGTGGAGCTGGCCAGCATTCAGCTTGGAAGTGGGATGACATCTTGTGTGAAAGAAAAAGACAGCTCCAGATTAAAGGTGAGTGTTCTAGCCACAATTTCTTTTTTTAAAGTGGAAGTCAAGTCCACTGTGTAAGTTGTACCTACAGGCAGGGGCGGACTGACAACTCATGGGGCCCCCGGGCAATAGGGGATCATGGGGCCCCTGTGTCCTTGCCCAAACTTAAAAAAGCCTATGAAAAGGTACCAGGGGCATCTCATGGGGCCCCCTACTGACCCCGGGCCCTCGGGCAGTGCCCGAGTTTCCAAATGGTCAGTCCGCCCCTGCCTACAGGTAAGTCTATAATAAGGCTCACCTGTAGGTACAGTGAATATCTCCTAAACTTGCACCATTTAGGAGATATCCACAGAGCATGCAGCCGGTGATGTCCCCGACACATGTGCACTGAAGGGACGGCACAGAGTGCCAGACCTTCAGAAATCCAGGCAGAAGCCAAGGTCTCCCACGCGCATGCACGGGAGTGACGTCATTGTGTCTCCCGCCATTCATACTGCCAAAACCAGCAAACCTGGAAGGAAGACGGATGGAGATGGCGGCGCCAGGAAGCCATGACTGCACTGCACTGGAAGGCTCTGTGTACAGGTAAGTCTTTCATAAGGTACTAGTATGCAGTGAATACTAGTACATTATGACCTAAACCTGCAGGAGGCCCATTATTATTTTTTTTTTCAGATTTACTACCACTTTAAACTCCTTGGTAGGTATATAAGGAAAAAATAGCTCAGAGCTTTTCTTTAATACTACATTTCTTCTAAAGTCTGATTTTAGCCCAGAACTTCAACTATTTCACATTCATTTTTAGCACTGCTTCTTTAAATTCTACCAGCAAATTGGATCATTTTACAGCAATCTGCCATAAAATGATTTCAGGGTATTGAAATGTAGATTTGGATGCATCTGTATTTTATCCCACAGTAGACTTCAGTGACATTGCACGCTCATTCACAGAATACACTGCGACTCCTTCCACACTTCATTTTGAAAAGTGCTATAGGGCTTATTGATCTCTGGAATATATTTACTAAGGATCAGTGCTGCATACAGATAAATCGGAATTCTGTTGTATGCGCGGCTGAACTTTTTATTGTGAACAAAAAACTTTCTTAACCACTTAAGCCCTCATGCACACCGGACGTTTTTACAGCGGCTGTTTTTGGCTTTTGACATCTACAAACAGTAAGCTCCCCAACATGTTATCCTATGTGCCCATGCACACATAGACTGTAATCAATGTTTTTTGGCTGTAAAAAAACCCAGTTTTTTAGCTGTAAAAACGCTCTAACTCTGAAAAATGTGGCAAACCACGGTAAAACGCAGTAAATTGCTGCAAACCAGCATTTTTGGACCTTTTTTTGACTACAAAAAATTTTTTTTGGTTAAAAAAAAATGCTGCAAAACACTAATACAAAAACGCTAAAAAATGCTGAAAAACATTTTTAACGTGACTTTATTATATTATTATTATACAGGATTTATACAGCGCCAACAGTTTGCTCAGCGCTTTACAATACAAAGCTACACAGCTAACATTACCAGCGTTATCAAAACGCACCGTGTGCATGGAGCCGAAGGACCAGGCCTTTTCTGGAACTTTTTGTTTACATATAACAATCAGTATTGTTTGCTAGAAAATTTCTAAAGCTGCCCATAGACATATAGATTTTCGTTTGGGAATTTTTGTTTCAAGAATATTAGTTTGATTTTCTAATCTTTAGTGGGGTCAAATTGATGTTCATTTTTTACGGCAAAATTCGAAGGGGGAGGAAGGAAAACTTTTCTCAGTCAAACAAATTTTTGACCAGTGTATGTGATTATCGGTCAGAAATTACATTCATTTTTAAAGTTGACTGTTAAAAACAAAAGACAATTTTTGACTGACATTCATCCATTCATTGAATATTCAAAGAATTTTCGTAGGGCTTTTTTACGGATATTCTTGTATGGCCAGCTTTAGAATCCCCAAACATCATTTTTTTTTATTTTAAAGCAGAGGCCCTAAAGAATAAATTGGGTTTTGAAATTATGTGGAAAAAATACACTTTTCTGAATTTTAATGCAAAAAATACAATAAATTTTATTCTCCAAAGGCAACGTTTTAAAAGACTTTACATGTTACCAGTTCATATTTGCAGAGGAGGTCTGGCGCTAGAGATACTGCTCGTGATTCACGGTGATTCCTCACCTGTGTGGGACAACCACTGTTTGCTTGCCTGCAGGAATGAGGCATGCGTTCGACTTAGAGCAGAGATCCTGGGAGGGGGGGGGGTTGACTTTATTTATTTCCTAATTATGTTGTTTTTTTTTTTACATTGTTGATTTTTTTTTTCTCCAGTCACTTTTATTGCTATCATAAGGAATGTAAATATCCCTTGTGACAGCAATAGGCACGTGATAGCTAATCTTTATGTAGAGATCTGCATAACCCCACATCCCTGCCCTTAACCTCTCTAGCGGTCTGATTATGTCCATATTTCTGTGCTGAAAGCGGTACATTTTGTTGCATGGAAATATGTATTTTTTTTATTGTAGGCCTGTCATTTTTAGGAATAACTCACTGAAATCTGTCCGAACAAGAGTCTAGCAAACATCCCGGGTATGATAAAATTTGAAACATGAAATCATAAATTATAATTTAATAAATAATCATAAAGAATAATAATATAATAATAATACATTTAATTCAATAATATAATCAAACCAAAAACACTGAAATTTGAAATATAGCGCCAAGTTCGCACATCACTGAGCAAAGTCGCAAAATCGTTTTCAGTGTCTGATGACGAATTTCCCCACGAATCATTATCACTCAATTCTGCAAGTGGTTCTGATTTACTATCGCTGTTCTCTAGCTGGTCTAAAACCGCTTTTGACCTAAAGGGGCGCTTTTTGGACGCCATGGACTTTTCTAAGTTTCCATTTTTTCCAAAGACATGTAGCAGAATACTTTGTAGGCAAAATTTATGAAGAGATTTGATTTTTTTTTTTTTTGGATATGTTTGATAGCAAAAAGTTTGGGTCTTTTTTTGTTTATAGAAAATAAAAACCCAGAGTTGATCAATTACCACCGAAAGAAAGCTCTATTTGTGTGAAAAAAAATTATATAAAAAAATATTTATGGCCACGCAGTTGTCAGTTAAACTAGAGCAGTGCAATCTAGCAAAAAATGACCTGTCAGGAAAGCCTTCCGGAGGGCAAGTGGTAAAATGACCGTCGCCCTTCCCTGTACTACTCTGTACCAGTAAGTATTGAAGTCCCAGTTCCTCTTGGATTTATTCTTGGATTTATTACCTTGAACCACGTTAAAGCTAGCAACAGACTGCATCAAATATGTAACGGTCTATTTTGCCCATAGTTCCACTTTAACACACAATTGTGATTGGGATCTTACGCTAGGTTCACACCTATGCATTTTGCGCTTGATCCGTTTCTGCAGTGCGTTTTGCATTTTTGCACTTGAATTTTTGCCATGTTTTTGATGTGTTTTGCATTTTTTTTTTCTTGTTGCTAGGCAGATTTAAAACACAGCAAAAATGCACCATGCTTTTCTGCAGCGTTTCCATTGAAGTCTATACAACCAAAAACGCAACTTTTTGCATTAAAAAAGTCCCTAACCCTTTCCAAAAAAACGCACCAGGTGAAAGTGCAGAGATGTGAACACAGCCCATAGGAAATCATGCTAAATGGACTGTACTGCGTTTCTGCTGTGGAAAACGCTTAGGTATGAACCTAGGGTTATTGAGAGTTGAGCTCAGGTTCCCAATGCTCACCTTCCAAAAACATTGGGTGTCTTGCCATGTCTGTCTTCCATACATTGAGGAACGTGACCTGAAACAAGCAAGTCAGTGACTTAGACAATACTAGCCTCCCTGGCGGTAATCCCGAGTGTAGCTCAGGGTAAAGTTTCAGTACCACAAGCGGTAACCCCGAGCTACACTCGGGCTTACCATGCGGTGCTGCTCCGGGATCTGTTCTTCACTTACCTTGTCCTGCGCTCCCGCAATGTCCCTCCTGCAGTGTCCCCGGCAACGTAATCCGTCTGATGCCGGCATCTGTCTTCTGGGTTCCATCCCTTGCGAGCGTCGGGACGTACGGGGACTGAACTGGCGGGAAATTTGAAAATGACAAAAAGTGACATTCACTAAAATCACATAGTATAACATTCCTGTATCAAACCATTTCACATACATTTTGTCCCGAGTGCTTTGTCCGGCGCCCTGCCTGCATTTATACTGTTCTTTCTGCCTGGAAACTGAGAAAAGTCCATGGCGTCCAAAAAGCATCCCTTTAGGTCAAAAGCGGTTTTAGACCGGCTAGAGAACAGCGATAGTAAATCAGAACCACTTGCAGAATTGAGTGATAATGATTCGTGGGGGAAATTCATCATCAGAGACTGAAAACGATTCTGCGACTTTGCTCAGTGATGTGCGAACTTGGCGCTATATTTCAAATTTCAGTGTTTTTGGTTTGATTATATTATTATATTATTGAATTAAATTTATTATTAGTATATTATTATTTTTTATGATTATTTATTAAATTATAATTTATGATTTTGTGTTTCAAATTTTAACATACCCGGGATGTTTACTAGACTCTTGTTCGGACAGATTTCAGTGAGTTATTCCTAAAAATTACAGGCCTACAATAAAAAAAATACATATTTCCATGCAAAAAAATGTACCGCTTTGAGCACAGAAATATGGACATAATCACACCGCTAGGGAGGTTAAAGCCATTGGATCAACATGACTTGTACTTTCATCGGAAGAGGTCTGCAAAGGCAACTCACCATAATTCCTCACCGCAGGTTTTCTTTAATGCAACCCAAGTGCATATTTGGATCCATCCAAGTGTTACTTTTTGCCTTGGCTGCCTACCCACACACACACAAGTTTGGATAGCAGTCTCATTATGATTCTTATTGAATAAGGCACGTTTCCAGCTTTCTCTGCAGGCACACGAGTCGCAGCAAAAGTACAGAGTGCCTAGAAGTGCTGCCGTTAAACAGGAACGAAACATGCTTGTTCAATAAACCCAATTAGCTTTCTATTTATGTGTATTGGAAATGCAATCACGCCGGTTGTAGCAGAGGGGAGCTGCTCTGTTTTCTTCCAACGGTTGCCCGTGCTTGTACGGTGCTCGTAATTAGATAATGTCCTTTTGTCTGCGTGCATACTTACACACGACACAGAAATTGCATTAGGAAAGGTTGAAACATGATTAGGTCCATTGAAAGGGTCTGCCGAACCGTTTTTATGGGATACATTCTGCTTTTACCTGGTTTATGTTCATTCAGAGATTTTCTTTTCACGTTAACTCTTTTACGGGGAGCTGTAAAGCTTATGGAGTTTCAGGATTTCAGTGGTATTAAACCCAAAAACAAAAATGTATTGTATTGCAGCTTACCAATTCTTAGACATTGTGGCTGCGTTAGTTTTCTGTTCTCTAGGACTTTTTTCCTTTATTTCACCTGGTGATCAGGCCAGTAAGTCTGTTAAATTTTAACTTCCCTAAAGTGGAGTTCCACCCAAAAGTGGAAGGTCTGCTTGTTTGTCTCCCTCCCCTCTTCCTCTGCAACATTTGGCAACTTTTGGGAGTGAGGGGCGAGCGGGTACCTGGTTTTGACAGGTACCCACTACCACTTCCGGCTCAGTTTGCAGCGGTAAACTGACCTGGAAGTTCGGCCCTCTCCCTGCAGGCATCTGGGACACTTAGGGTTGCCACCTCATCCCTTTAACACTGAACACACATTAATTACACAGGTTCTGTGGCTGATTTAAGGTGGTAATTAAACTCACATAGTGCCTTATCTGCATTAAATTAGCCTCAGAACCTGTGTAATTAATATGTATTTGGGTTTAAAGGGATGAGATGGCAACCCTAGGGGCAGTTAATAGGTCCCAGAGGACTGCGGCCCATTCACAAAGTGCAACGCGCTCAACGCATGCACAGTAGGATATCAGCTGTGAAGCCGCAAAGGCTTCTCTACCGGTTTCCCTTACTCAAGATGGCAGCACCAGCACGCAACAGCCGATTGAAGAATCGTCTCAGGGTGAGGACACCGCTGGATCACTGGGCAAGTAAGTGCCCTAATATAAAAAATCAGCAGTTACAGTATTTGTAGCTGCTGACTTTTATCTTTTTTTTCAGGGGGGAGGGGGGGGCAGATGCTGGAAATCCGCTTTAAGCTCAAGCTGTCCAGCAAAAGTGGCAGTTAGAGGGTTAATACAACACAACAAACACTTTACTCCTGCGCTAGGAAATGACTCAGTAGACCCAATAGGAATGTTCTGGAATTTTCTGGAATATGCACTGCTTGCTGCCCTCAACAGACCGGGGTGGTCCGAATACACTGGATACAAATGGAGAAACAGAAAAAGGGCGCACCGACCTAGTGCATGATCATTTAAAATAATTTATTAAAGAGACAAAAATAGGTAGGCTCTGAGGAAGAGGTTATGTCCTCGAAACGCGTTAGCCAGTTGGTCATCCAGGGTTCCATCGTATGGACTCAGATGTTGTTTGGATCATACATCTTGTTCAGTTTGACATGCCTGTGTTATTATGTCCATTGTGAGTATGATACCTATTTTTGTTTCTTTAATAAATTATTTTAAACGATAATGCACTAGGTTGGTGCACCTTTTTTCTGTTTCTCCATTTGTATCCAGTTAGAGGGTTAAGTCAGGGGTGCTTACAACAGTCAGCTTTTATGAAAAATATCCCCAAAAAAAAAAAAAACTGTTGAAACTGCTTAAAGTGGTTCTATGCATGAAGGTAAAATACCCTTCCCTCCCTAGCCCCTCCTAACACTTACCTGAGCCCCATCCCAATCTAGCGATGCCCACAAGAGCTGCTACAGGTATGTGGTTAAAAAAAAATCCCAATAAGTGTATATTAATTAGTTTGTTTAAAACTGACATCATCAGTAATACAGTAATCAGTGATACTACTGTACACTGTCACTGTATAATGACACTGGCTGGGAAGTGGTTACCATGTCGGGGTAATCAAAGGGTTAAGTTTGTGCCTAACAAGTGTTTATGTTGTAATGTGTGCTGCTTTTTGCGAAAGATCAGTTTGTTTCCTCTACTTGCTTTTCAGGGACACAGATTGTTCCCTCTGTACAGAGCTCGGTGTGTTTGTCAACACAGAGCATTGAGCTGTGATTGGGCACAGCCAATAAACAGGTCTCAGACATGAATCATTGGCTGAAACCTACTGACAAAATCCCACTGTATCCAATGACAGTGGGAATGGTGTGCACACACGCCCTGAACCCGAAAGAAGGGAGTGACGTACAGGTACATTGCTGTGCCTGTATGAGCCGCCCACCCCCCACTGTACTGCAAGTGGTTAACAGTGATGTATAAAAGCGTGGTCACTGACCTGGCTCTACTCTCTGGTGGGAATACTCTTTCATTGTCCAGGTTAAAGGCAAGTGATTTACCAAGCAGGTTTGCTTAACTGCATGTAGCGCTTACCCACCAAGGTGCCCCTGATGTATAGGTGCCCTTATTCTGGATGACAGTGCCCTTCTGGCAATGCCACACCTCTAATACACCAAGGTTAAATGACATTTTTATTTTGTGAAATACTCCCCACAAAGCAACATACAGAATGGCAATAGCAATAAGTAATGACAGATAACAATTTTGTGCATCACTGCAAATGGTGAGAGGACTTTTTTAAGTGATTTTGTACCTGAACCCCATATCTACAGAGGTCCTAACTAAAGGGGCCGTACTGGAAGTTGAAAAGTCTTTTATACTCGCAAAACCCTTTCACAAAGACCAGTGTACTATTAGGCATTAGGGTCCAAAGTTCCAGTGTTGGAGCTCCCAGGTGGATCCCACAGCATTGGGTGTAAAAAACACTAACTGTATCCCAAGACAAAGTGCCATTTTAAAAAGTGGGTAAGGAAGTTGTGGTCCATGGCTTCTCACCACCATGAGGTCTGTGGCCCACAGCTTCTTACCACTTTGCAGTCTGTAATTAAGCCCAGGGGCGGACTGACCATTTGGAAACTCGGGCACTGACCGAGGGCCTGGGGTCAGTAGGGGGCCCCATGAGATGCCCCTGGTACCTTTTTCATAGGCTTTTTTGAGTTTGGGCCCCATGAGTTGTCAGTCTGCCCCTGATTAAGCCTCTCTGGCAGAAGGAGGTGATGGCAATGGTGATGACACCAGACCCTACAGTACTGATCTCTCACACAACTGGTAACGCCCGTTTTTGCCCAGCTTGCCAGATCACTCCAAGAGCTGTGCCTTCAGCCCAGTCTCTCTCTGACACCATGGTGAACACACACAACAGGCAACTCTCCAGCGACGCAGCTCAATCTCTGGCCACTTCCCATGTGGGATTTCCCCCAGCCCAGCTTTTGTTTGCCTTTTCTCCCTTCTCTTGTCCTCCTGAGATTTGTAGTCCATTCCGGTCCTTGGCTCGAAAGAGAACTGTCTCATGGGACTACATCTGCCATAGTGTCTTTCTGCAGTCTGTTTTCTCTCCCAGACTGCACAGCAGCCAATTACAGTGTCCTCTGTTGCCGTGAGCAGCGGACGGGGTCTCTTCCAGCAGCTGTCGTTGCATCACAGCCCCAGCAAAATTCCCAGTAGCCGGCTCTCACTATCTCTCCTGCTTTATAGGACCTCTGGAGCTCCATGGGCCTGGAGCTACATATTGTTGAGAAAAATGAGGTACCAACATGTGTGGTAAGCCTGTGTAAATATTTGAATGAGCCAAACAAAATTACAATTTCTTTGGCTGGTATGGCAGCTCCCACATACACTATATTGCCAAAAGTATTGGGACGCCTGCCTTTACAATCACATGAACTTTAATGGCATTCCAGTCTTAGTCCGTTGGGTTCAATATTGAGTTGGCCCCACCCTTTGCAGCTATAACAGCTTCAACTCTTCTGGGAAGGCTGTCCACAAGGTTTAGGAGGGTGTCTATGGGAAGGTTTGACCATTCTTCCAGAAGCGTATTTGTGAGGTCAGGCACTGATGTTGGACAAGAAGGTCTGGCTCACAGTCTCCGCTCTAATTGATCTCAAAGGTGTTCTGTTGGGTTGAGTTCAGGACTCTGTGCAGGCCAGTCAAGTTCCTCCACCCCAAACTCGCTGGCCCTTGCTTTGTGCACTGGTGCGCAGTCATGTTGGAACAGGGAGGGGCCATTCCCAAACTGTTCTCACAAAGTTGAGAGCTTTAAATTGTCCAAAATGTCTTGGTATGCTGACACCTTGAGAGTTCCCTTCACTGGAACTAAGGGGCCAAGCCCAACCCCTGAAAAGCATCCCTACACTATATTCCCCCCTCCAGCAAACTTTACACTTGGCACAATGCAGTCAGGCAAATACCGTTCTCCTGGCAACCGCCAAACCCAGACATGTCCATCGGACTTCCAGACAGAGAAGCGTGATTCGTCACTCCAGAGAACACGTCTCCCCAGCTGTAGAGTCCAGTGGTGGCGTGCTTTACACCACTGCATCCGACGCTTTGCATTGCACTTGGTGATGTAAAGCTTGGATGCAGCTGCTCAGCCATGGAAACTCATTCCATGAAGCTCTCTACGCACTGTTGTTGTGCTAATCTGAAGGCCACATGAAGTTTGGAGGTCTTTAGCTATTGATTCTGACTTGATGACTTCTGCACACTGTGCTCTTCAGCATGTGCTGACCCCACTCTGTCCTTTTACGTGGTACCACTTCATGGCTGAGTTGCTGTTATTCCCAGTTGTTTCCACTTTGTTCTAATACCACTAACAGTTGACTATTTTAGTAGCCAGGAAATGTCACGGATGGACTTATTGCACAGGTGGCAACCTATCACGGGACCACGCTTGAATTCACTGAGCTCCTGAGAGCGACCCATTCTTTCACAAATGTTTGTAGAAGCAGTCTGCATGCCTAGGTGCTTGATTTTTATACACCTGTGGCCATGGAGGTGATTGGAACACCCGAATCCAATGATTTAGATGGAGGCCCAATACGTTTGGCAATATAGTGTATGTAGGGCTATAGATAGTTGTTCTAAACATGCAATTTACTCCTATTGCAGGAGAGGAAGGTGGGCTCTGCATGTAGTTTTCTCAATGTGTATCTCTTGGTAAAATGAAAATTAGAATATAGAATACAGAAATCACATATGTCCACAGTATAATGGATTTTTGGTGTATGTTTCAATTATACCCCATATTTAAATTAACTGTATTTAAATAACCCTTTTATTTTACAAATAGGCATTACCTTTGATTACAAGACAATTAAAAAAGTAATCATCCCTTCATGTGCCATCTGAGAATATTAAAGAAAAGACACAAAAGGTAATTTGATTTTCATAAAGCAAATCTCCTGATATAAACTCATTATTGCAGGTTGATTTGTTTAATTTATCTCATCTGAGAAAGACTTGACCCTAATTAGCATTTCTCAAGACTTCTTAATATATATGATAACAACAAATTACTCTAAAAATATGAGGTCAGTCTTAGTACTTTTAGCTGTGCACCAAAACAATGGGTCAGTTTTAGTTTTACCTGTTCAATTATTTTATTTATTATTTATTTTTGTTTTTTTCACCCTAAACTATATTGAAGATTTTAAGCCATACAGAATATAGAATACTTGAATAATGGGCTCCTGATATTGTGTAAAATAGATATAGATGATCAGCATTCTCTTAAGGCTGCTGGCACAATTACCAATTACAAATACAGGCTGGCAGTAGCTTGTGATGTAGGGAACAGGGGTGGACTGACAACTCATGGGGCCCCTGGGCAATAGGGGATCATGGGGCCCCTTTGTCCTTGCCCAAATTCAAAAAAGCCTATGAAAAAGGTACCAGGGGCATCTCATGGGGCCCCCTACTGACCCCGGGCCCTCGGGCAGTGCCCGAGTTTCCAAATGGTCAGTCCGCCCCTGGTAGGGAAAGAGGAAATAAAAATTCCTATTTGCAGCCAAGAAGGTGGGTTACACCTCACTTCTCAAGGTTACGTGTTTTAAATTTATATCCAGACATTACCTAAATGTATTAACAAACCTACCACTCATGTCCCAACACAATTGTTTTCCCTTACTTTGTTCCTGTAGCTATAAATATATTTCAATATGATTATGGGGTTTCTAAAATTCTTGGCAGGGTGGCTACTGGAAGTTCATTCTCTTTAGATATAGGAACACCACCAGAGCTACATCTCCCAAGAGCCCTTACCCTACACCATTGTGTGGGCAGGCTCTTGGAAGCCAAGACAGCAGCACTGTGATGCTGGGGAGTAAATCAATGTATGCATGTGAAGAAGGACAGAGAGGGGTGGGAGATAGATGAAGTTCTGCAGACCCACGGGAAGGGCTGCACTACAGACAACTACTAATAAGAATTCAGTGCAGGAAAGGCACTGTTTTATCAGCCCAATTAGGAAGTTAGGAGCACGCTGGGTTTCTGGCACATCAACGGTTCTTTTTCTGTATTTGAAATGTTTTTAAAGAGAAAAAAATATGGAGAAATATGCACATATTTCAGAGATGTACTGAATAATGATATTCTTTTCAATCATACAGTTTAGGAACAATGAGTGGTCCTTTAATTATAACCTAATCCATAAAACCTAGAATATCTACTGTATACCACGCACGGTTACATTGTCCCTATTCTTTTACAGATTTAAAGTGGTTGTAAAGGCTCAAGGTTTTTTACCTTCATGCATTCTATGTATGAAGGTAGAAAACCTCTGTGCAGTGTCCCCCCCAACCCCCCCAATTCTCACCTAAGCCCCCTTTAGATCCAGTGATGTGCACTGGAGTCTCGGCTATCCCGATACTCTTACTCCTCATTGGCTAGACAGCTGCGGGAGACAATAGCAATGTCAATCACAGCCAGTGAGCCCATGAGAAGAGAGAGGGGTGGGGCTGAGCCGCAGCTCCGCATGTGAATGGATGGAGCAGCGGCTGGGGAGTGTGAATGCTTGGGTGCCCTCATAGCAAGCTGCTTGCTGTGGGGGCACCCGACAGGAGGGAGGGGATAGGAGAGCTGGTGGGGGACCCGAGAAGAGGAGGGTCCGGGCTGCTCTGTGCAAAACCACTGCACACACAGCAGGTAAGTATAGACATGTTTCTTTTTTTTTTTAATTTAAGTCTTTAGAATCATTTTAATTTCACTTGCTGTATGAGGAAATCATTGTCAGCAGAATCTTCCCTACTCTGTCTAGAACTAGAAAAAAGGGTTTTGGGCTTGATATACACTTTAATGTCCTGTTCACACCTGAGCGTACTGGAATTGCAGGCAGAATTGCATGATTCTGCCCACCATTCCAGAATCACAGCAAACCGCGCAACAAGCTTTTGGTGCCATTATTTCTTAATGACGTCATTGTTGCACAACAAAAATCACAGCAAAACATGCAGCGCCAAACGAGTCTGGCTTAGTGTCTTTGACGCATTTTTGGATTGGAAGGTGTTCCATCCAAAGTGAATGGTGCTGCTCCAAAAACGGGCCACAAAAATATGTACTAAAAGCAAAGCTGCAGTGTTGGTCAAGTGTGAACTGGGCCTTACTTTTATTATTTTATATACTTTTATAATTTTATTTATTATTTTAGACTTAGAATTTGAAGATTTCTACGCTTTAGGAACAAAACATTTTGTATATATTTGAGGTGCGTTGGTCTAGTTTGCAAGATTTTGTTCTAGCATAAGTGTTTCAGTTTTATACAATCTGCTGCTTTGCTATTACAATGAAAATGAGTAAGAGCTTTGCATGTCAATAGTCTACTTGCAATGGATTTGTTCTGCAAGATGTTGAGCAATTTTCTTTCTCCACACACCCGATCGATGCTCTTTTTACTGTCCTTTCTGGGTCCTACTGTCTACCTGTTGCTCTTGTTGCTGTTCCTCTTTCCCCCACTTGGGTTCTGCTATCCAACTATGCTCAAAGTTCACCTTGTTAACCCAGGTCCTGGTCCTGCTTTTTGTGCTCTTGAGTTTGTCTTCTAAGTTCCTGGTAATTTCCATCTGTCTGCCCCAGCTTCTGTCCTGTCTCTGTTCCTATCTTTCCCTGATGCCTCATCTGTAGGACCTGACCACTTGCTTGCCTCCTGGCTATGACTCTTTTTGCTCCATTGGTGTTGTATCACTCATCTGGCATTGACTTAGGGCTTGTCTGAAGCCACAACCTAATCCCTTTGGTACCAGGTTGACCCATTTAGTTATTCATGAAAAGAAGAATGAAAAGAAGAATGAAAAGAAGAATGAGAAGAATGAAAAGAAGAATGAAAAGAAGAAGAAGAATGAAAAGAAGAATGAGAAGAAGAATGAAAAGAAGAATGAGAAGAAGAATGAGAAGAATGAAAAGAAGAATGAGAAGAATGAAAAGAAGAATGAAAAGAAGAAGAAGAAGAATGAAAAGAAGAAGAATGAAAAGAAGAATGAAAAGAAGTAGAAGAAGAAGAATATTTTCATTCTTCTCATTCTTCTTTTCATTCTTCTTCTTCTTCTTTTCATTCTTCTTCTTCTTTCCATTCTTCTTTTCATTCTTCTTCTTCTTCTTTTCATTCTTCTTTTCATTCTTCTTCTTCTTCTTTTCATTCTTCTCATTCTTCTTTTCATTCTTCTTCTTCTTCTTTTCATTCTTCTTCTTCTTTTCATTCTTCTTTTCATTCTTCTTCTTCTTCTTTTCATTCTTCTTCTTCTTCTTTTCATTCTTCTTTTCATTCTTCTTCTTTTCATTCTTCTTCTTCTTCTTTTCATTCTTCTCATTCTTCTTTTCATTCTTCTCATTCTTCTTTTCATTCTTCTTTTCATTCTTCTTCTCATTCTTCTTTTCATTCTTCTTCTTTTCATTTTTCTTTTCATTCTTCTCATTCTTCTTTTCTTCTTCATGAAAAGAAGAATGAGAAGAAGAATGAAAAGAAGAATGAAAAGAAGAATGAGAAGAATGAAAAGAAGAAGAAGAATGAAAAGAAGAATGAGAAGAAGAATGAAAAGAAGAATGAGAAGAAGAATGAGAAGAATGAAAAGAAGAATGAGAAGAATGAAAAGAAGAATGAAAAGAAGAATGAAAAGAAGAAGAATGAAAAGAAGAAGAAGAATGAAAAGAAGAATGAAAAGAAGAAGAATGAAAAGAAGAAGAAGAATGAAAAGAAGAATGAAAAGAAGAAGAAGAATCTTTTCATTCTTCTCATTCTTCTTCTTTTCATTCTTCTTCTTCTTTTCATTCTTCTTTTCATTCTTCTTTTCATTCTTCTTCTTCTTTTCATTCTTCTTTTCATTCTTCTTCTTCTTCTTTTCATTCTTCTCATTCTTCTTTTCATTCTTCTTCCTCTTTTCATTCTTCTTTTCATTCTTCTTCTTCTTCTTTTCATTCTTCTTCTTTTCATTCTTCTTTTCATTCTTCTTCATCTTTTCATTCTTCTTCTTCTTCTTTTCATTCTTCTTTTCATTCTTCTCATTCTTCTTTTCATTCTTCTTCTCATTCTTCTTTTCATTCTTCTTCTTTTCATTCTTCTTTTCATTCTTCTCATTCTTCTTTTCTTCTTCATGAAAAGAAGAATAAGAAGAAGAATGAAAAGAAGAAGAAGAATGAAAAGAAGAATGAGAAGAAGAATGAAAAGAAGAATGAAAAGAAGAAAGAGAAGAATGAAAAGAAGAATGAAAAGAAGAAGAAGAATGAAAAGAAGAATGAGAAGAAGAATGAGAAGAATGAAAAGAAGAATGAGAAGAATGAAAAGAAGAATGAAAAGAAGAAGAAGAAGAATGAAAAGAAGAAGAAGAATGAAAAGAAGAATGAAAAGAAGAAGAAGAAGAATCTTTTCATTCTTCTCATTCTTCTTTTCATTCTTCTTTTCATTCTTCTTCTTCTTTTCATTCTTCTTCTTCTTTTCATTCTTCTTTTCATTCTTCTTCTTCTTCTTTTCATTATTCTTCTTCTTTTCATTCTTCTTTTCATTCTTCTTCTTCTTCTTTTCATTCTTCTTTTCTTCTTCATGAAAAGAAGAATGAGAAGAATGAAAAGAAGAATGAAAAGAAGAAGAAGAATGAAAAGAAGAATGAGAAGAAGAATGAAAAGAAGAATGAAAAGAAGAATGAGAAGAATGAAAAGAAGAATGAAAAGAAGAAGAAGAATGAAAAGAAGAATGAGAAGAAGAATGAAAAGAAGAATGAGAAGAAGAATGAGAAGAATGAAAAGAAGAATGAAAAGAAGAAGAAGAAGAAGAATGAAAAGAAGAAGAAGAATGAATGAAAAGAAGAATGAAAAGAAGAAGAATGAAAAGAAGAATGAGAAGAAGAATGAAAAGAAGAATGAAAAGAAGAATGAGAAGAATGAAAAGAAGAATGAAAAGAAGAAGAAGAATGAAAAGAAGAATGAGAAGAAGAATGAAAAGAAGAATGAGAAGAAGAATTGAGAAGAATGAAAAGAAGAATGAGAAGAATGAAAAGAAGAATGAAAAGAAGAATGAAAAGAAGAAGAAGAAGAATGAAAAGAAGAAGAAGAATGAAAAGAAGAACGAAAAGAAGAAGAAGAAGAATCTTTTCATTCTTCTCATTCTTCTTTTCATTCTTCTTCTTCTTCTTTTCATTATTCTTCTTCTTTTCATTCTTCTTTTCATTCTTCTTCTTCTTCTTTTCATTCTTCTTCTTCTTCTGAGGATGAGGATGAAGAAGAAGAAGAAGTAGGATGAAAATAAGAAGAATTCCAAGCCGGCAAAAAGTGTATCTGCAGAGCTCCGCTAAGTGTATCTGCAGAGCTCCGCTAAGTGTAACAAATGGAAACAAATAGATACAATGTTTAAACCGCTGTAAATGTGAATGTCAGAGAACTGTCAGAAATAGAGGAGCTCTGCAGATACACTTAGCGGAGCTCTGCAGATACACTTAGCGGAGCTCTGCAGATACACTTTTTGCCGGTTTGGAATTCTTCTTATTTTCATCCTACTTCTTCTTCTTCTTCTTCATCCTCATCCTCATCCTCAGAAGAAGAAGAAGAGGATGAGGATGAGGATGAAGAAGAAGTAGGATGAAAATAAGAAGAATTCCAAGCCGGCAAAAAGTGTATCTGCAGAGCTCCGCTAAGTGTATCTGCAGAGCTCCGCTAAGAAATAGCGGAGCTCTGCAGATACACTTTTTGCCGGCTTGGAATTCTCCTTCTTCTCATCCTTCTTCTTCTTCTCATCCTTCTCCTTCTTCTCATCCTTCTTCTTCTTCTCATCCTTCTTCTTCTTCTCATCCTTCTCCTTCTTCTCATCCTTCTTCTTCTTCTCATCCTTCTTCTTCTTCTCATCCTTCTTCTTCTTCTCATCCTTCTCCTTCTTCTCATCCTTCTTCTTCTTCTCATCCTTCTTCTTCTCATCCTTCTCCTTCTTCTCATCCTTCTTCTCATCCTTCTCCTTCTTCTCATCCTTCTTCTCATCCTTCTCCTTCTTCTCATCCTTCTCCTTCTTCTCATCCTTCTCCTTCTTCTCATCCTTCTCCTTCTTCTCATCCTTCTCCTTCTCCTTCTTCTCATCCTTCTCCTTCTCCTTCTCCTTCTTCTCAGCCTTCTCCTTCTCCTTCTTCTCATCCTTCTCCTTCTTCTCATCCTTCTCCTTCTTCTCATCCTTCTCCTTCTCCTTCTTCTCATCCTTCTCCTTCTTCTCATCCTTCTCCTTCTCCTTCTTCTCATCCTTCTCCTTCTCCTTCTTCTCATCCTTCTCCTTCTTCTCATCCTTCTCCTTCTCCTTCTTCTCATCCTTCTCCTTCTTCTCATCCTTCTCCTTCTCCTTCTTCTCATCCTTCTCCTTCTTCTCATCCTTCTTCTTCTCATCCTTCTCCTTCTCCTTCTCCTTCTCCTTCCTCATCTCCAAGGGCATTTAAATTAAAGGTACAGTGTTCTGCACTAATTTAAAGGCTCTCTGAAGCCTAGAAACCCTTTTTATAAGTTAAATTCGTAGCGAATAAATTCGCATCGAATCAAATTTCTTCCTCAAATTCGGCGAATCAGCCGAATCGAATTTTTGAATAATTCTCTCATCTCTAGAAAGGAGCATCTATGTGTTATTTGCTTAAAGAATACACATGGGTGAAGGAACACCTTGATCAAACCACATAAATTAGTGGAACTTTTGAAGGACAACATTTTTTGAATAGCATTTATTTAATTTTTAATTATTTATTTGTGTATTTATTAGGTGCATTTGAGTTATTTGCAAGTGCTGGTTAACGGTATTTTGCGTTTTTTTTAATGACAGTATTGGTGTTTGATTAACAGTAGCAGCACATATATATATATATATATATATATATATATATATATATATGTATATATATATATATAAAATAATATTTATTTTCATTTATATGTTGGCATGGTTAATTTCTAAGTGAACCTGTGCTTTGTCCACACAAAGCAAAGTAAGAAGTTCACTGTAATGTAGATATCCCCACCAGCATATACCCACCTTTTTCCAGTCCACTACTGCTCTGTTCAACTACCAGGAGTAAAGGAAATCCCTGTATAAGCTGCAAAATGCTGGAGTTGTAGCTAGTTGGCTAGCTCAAACTGCAAGGAAGGTTCATGTAGGGCTTGCCACTAAAAGTAAAGTGTTACTAAACCCCGGACCCTGCATTCACTATATCTGGTCTCCCCGCACCCTGCATTCACTATATCTGGTCTCCCCGCACCCTGCATTCACTATATCTGGTCCCCCCGCACCCTGCATTCACTATATCTGGTCTCCCCGGACCCTGCATTCACTATATCTGGTCTCCCCCGCACCCTGCATTCACTATATCTGGTCTCCCCGAACCCCGCATTCACTATATCCGGTCTCCCCGGACCCTGCATTCACTATATCTGGTCTCCCCGCACCCTGCATTCACTATATCTGGTCTCCCCGGACCCTGCATTCACTATATCTGGTCTCCCCCGCACCCTGCATTCACTATATCCGGTCTCCCCGGACCCTGCATTCACTATATCTGGTCTCCCCGGACCCTGCATTCACTATATCTGGTCTCCCCGGACCCTGCATTCACTATATCTGGTCTCCCCGGACCCCGCATTCACTATATCAGGTCTCCCCGGACCCTGCATTCACTATATCTGGTCTCCCTGGACCCTGCATTCACTATATCTGGTCTCCCCGGACCCTGCATCCACTATATCCGGTCTCCCCGGACCCTGCATTCACTATATCTGGTCTCCCTGGACCCTGCATTCACTATATCCGGTCTCCCACAGTACACATAATATGGAAATGCAGTTATTTTAGTAAATATAAACTGCTAAATACCTTTTCTCATCAGCAGTTAGAGCAGTCTTGTGACTTCTATCAGTGTCCAGCAGAGCACATTTTAAAGCTTGAGGTAGGAGTTTTCATTCTAATCTATGAGGATGCAGAACCCCTGACCTCTGTCTGGACAGCGCTGATTTGCCCTGTGCTGATCACATGCACTCTCGCAAGAAAAAAAAACTTCTCTAGCAATACACACCAAACTGAGCATGTGCAGAGTGACTCCACACAATATTTCTTATCAGGAGATAAGAAGGTGACACTGGAGGAAGGGGAGGATCAGAAAAGTCTGGATCAAACAGCGTTTTTACACAATGCAGAGGATTAACCCCTTAGGTTCCACAGTGAGTATAACAAGCATGCTTTACTGCATATACAGACTGATTGTACTGTTGTGGGTTTAGTGACACTTTGAAGCAGAAATCCGGGAAACATTTTTCTTGCTCCATGCACTGAGGCTGTGCCCGCACTTCATGGGTTAACTGTTAATTTTTTTCTAGGGGTCATAAGAGCGGAGATATACTTATCTAAGGCGCTGATCCTCTGAGCGCAAGTCTGGTCCCTGCCGCTATATAGCCTTTGAGAAAGCTTTGATGGCACAACTCGTGAGGCTAGTGGTGAGGTCATCACAGTGAGCGAGTCTGGATGCCGTATATTGGAAGATGGATGTCACATGACTTGTTTTATCTGCTGAAATGTGTTTTTTTACCATTTTCAATAAAAAATTGTGAGAACGATCCGCACTATCAGTGTCTTTTTGCTTCTCACATTATATTTTGACATTGGGAGATGGTCTGTGAGGAAAAAGGATGACTGGAGAGGAGCTACGTTTGTACACATTTAAATAAAGTGCAGCTGGCCTCCTTTTATTAGTGGGGGTCTAACAATTAATCTCCCTGGAGGTATTCCTGAGTGTAGCTTGGGGTAACTTTCAGTACCAAAAGCGGTAACCCTGTGCTACCCTCGGGATTACCCTGCAGCGTTGCTCTGTGATCCCTGTTTCACTTACCTTGTCCTGCGCTCCCGCGATGTCCCTCCTGCAGTGTCCCCGGCCGATGCCGGCATCTGTCTTCTGGGTTCCATTCCCTGCGACGTCGGGACGTACGTTGGATGGAACCGGCAGGAAATTCAAAAATTTTAAAAGTGACATTCACTAAATACACTAAAATCACATAGTATTACATTCCTGTATCAAACCATTTCACATACATTTTGTCCCGAGTGCTTTGTCCTGCGCCCTGCCTGCATTTTTACTGTTCTTTCTGCCTGGAAACTGAGAAACGTCCATGGCGTCCAAAAAGCGTCCCTTTAGGTCAAAAGCGGTTTTAGACCGGCTAGAGAACAGCGATAGTAAATTAGAACCACTTGCAGAATTGAGTGATAATGATTCATGGGGGAAATTCGTCATCAGACACTGACAACGATTTTGCGACTTTGCTCAGTGATGTGCGAACTTGGCGCTATATTTCAAATTTCAGTGTTTTTGGTTTAATTATATTATTGAATTAAATTTATTATTATTATATTATTATTTTTTATGATTATTTATTATATTATAATTTATGATTTTGTGTTTCAAGTTTTATCATACCCGGGATGTTTACTAGACTCTTGTACGGACAGATTTCAGTGAGTTATTCCTAAAAATTACAGGCCTACAATAAAAAAACTACATATTTCCATGCAAAAAAAATGGTACCACTTTCAGCACAGAAATATGCACATAATCAGACCGCTAGGGAGGTTAAGGTGAGTTGATACCCAAAAAGTGGGGTGAAGGGTACTCTGGTGTGCATGATGTGGGAAAATGGAGCTTCCTTGCACTGTCCGCAGATCGAGAAGCGGAGAAATTGAATGGTGTATGGGACTCGCTTTATATTTGATTATATACTTTATATTGACTTTGATTATATTTAATATCACTGTGACATCTGGATTGATTATATTATTATTTATTTAATCATTTACATATTTCAGTGCACATTCTTTGTACTGAGGTTTGATTCGCTCATTCATTTATTATATCTTAACAAATTTATATATATTTAGACTAGGTGAATATAACCTTTTAGAGGCCCCCTTGGACAAAACGAGCAGTTAACCCAGGCAGTGCAGGCACAGCCCCACTGCATAGGACAAAAAAGATTTTACCCGGAGCTCTGCTTTAATGAAGCCATTACTTTGACAGAAATGGGCAAAGTACAGGTTTGCTTTAAGTACCTAGAGTCACCCAATGTCAGACAACGTATTACGTATGTAAGGTGTTCTCAAAACATAGCCGCTACAGGTGAAGCAGTACTAATCTGGTCTTAAAGGATTTCAAAACTCAAGGACAAAAATGTAATATATTGCAGCTTAGATTTGATGATTGTATTAGTTTTCACTTTTTTAAGCCTCAGAACATTTTGAGCCAGTACAGAGAATGCCTATTGATCTCGTCATAAATGCAAACAACCTTGTCTTCTTTCCCATCTCCTTTTTAACCACTTGCCCTCCAGAGGAGTTACCCCCCCCCCTTCCTGACCAGGCCATTTTATGCGATACGGCGCCGCATTACTTTAACTGGAAATTGCGCGGTCATGCAACATGATATTTATGTTTATATTTATATTTCCCACAAATAGAGCTTTTTTTCGGTGGTATTTAATCGCCTGTGCGTTTTTAATTTTTTGCGCTATAAACAAAAAAAGACCGAAAATTTTGAAACAAAATATATTTTTGATCTTTTGCTATTAAGCATGTCAAATAAAAAAATCAATTTTTTGTCATAAATTTAGTCCAAAATGTATTCTGCTCTGTCTTTGCTAAAAAAAAAAAAACTCAGTACGTGTAAATTAATTGGTTTATGTGAAAGTTATTAAGTTATAGCATCTACAAATGGTAGTATATATACTGGATTTTTTTTTCTTTTGTACTAGTAATGGCGGCGATCAGTGACTTATTGCAGGACTTTGGCGGGCATTCTGACACTGGGGGGAACTAGCTGTCACTGACATCCCAATGACACTAACACAGTGATCAGTGCTAATAAAAAGCACTGCCACTGTACTAATGACACCGGGCAGGAAGGGGTTATCATGAGGGGCGATCAAAGGGTTAACTGTGTGCTGTGTGCTGGTTTACATTAAGTGCTGTGTGTTATTTACTGGGGAAATAAGCTGCTTAGTATGGCTCTGCTGTGTAGAGCCATACAAAGCAGCCTGTCCATGCTAACAGGGGAGAGACCTGTATTGTTTACATGCAGACCTCTCCCCTGTCAGCTCTGCTGTTGATCACCGAGTCCTGGCCAAGAATCAGACCCAGTGATTGACATGCTGAGGAGCCAATAGCGGCACAAGTAGGGAGTGCACAAGCGCGCGCGCACGCCCCCTGCCCGGAAATACCAAATCATGTCTATATACATGTGATTTTTCTGCCGCCCTGTAGCAGTACTTCTGCTATAGGGTGGTTGGGAAGCATGAACAAAGGTGGACATGTTTGAAGCCCTGCCTAGGAGGGACAAACATAGCCCTGTCTAGACATACACTGAATGAGTGAGCATAGCCACCCAAAAAAAACAGGAAATATATTATTTGCAGGATCAACAGATGAAAATAAAGGAAGAAAAACCTATTAACAAGCCCTATTCCTTATCGAGTAGTTATATTTAGTGATATGTAGATCTCTCAACTTACCTTAATTTTGACATGTTTAAAGTTTTTTTAATTATTTTACTACAAGTAGAAATTAAAACTGAATATCAAGCAACCAGCTAGCAGTAAGGGTTGTTGTTTTTTATTGTCATGCAATAAATATTATGGACTGAAGTCATTAAATAGATTTAAGTGAAATAATGACACATTGCAAAAGCTTTTAGTTGGGTGATTTGCAATGAATTCTGAAAGTTGGTTCCAAAATAAATTTGTGTCCTTTATAGTGTATGATAAGAAAATGCCATTTTAATTTTTCTTCGTTCAATTTATATCATCCTGCCTCATTAATGCTTTCTGTTTTTGCTGCAGTTCCTCCAAAATTCATCATTTACATTGAAGGCTGGTGCAATGTATCATCAGATTTCTGGGTGGTTTTTCATACATACTTCATGCTAATGCTTGGATCAAATATGCGATTTTCAAACTTTTTAGAGCTCAGGAAGGGTGCAGGTAGATGCATGCGTATTTACAGTCATGGCCAAAAATATTGGTGCATTGCTGTCAGATAATGCTCCATTTCACCCAGAAAATTGTTGCAATTACAAATGTTTGGGTGTTCTCATGTTTGTTTCTTTTGTTTGTATTGGTGTGATACAAATAAGTGGAGAAATAAAAAGCCAAATTTGACACATTCCACACAAAACACTAAAAATGGACTGGACAAAATTATTGCCACCCTCAATTTAACCTCCCTGGCGGTCTAACTAATCAATATTTTTGAATGTCAAAGCAGTACATTGTTTTGCATGGAAATTTGTTGTTTTATATTGTAGGCCTGTAATTCTTAGGAATAACTCACTTAAATCTGTTCAAACAAGAGTCTAGTAAACATCTCGGGTATGATAAAGTTTGAAACACGAAATCATAAATTATAATATAATAAATAATTATAGAAAATAATAATATAAAAATAATAAATGTAATTAAATAATGCAATCAAACCAAAAAACACTGACATTTGAAATAGAGCACCAAATTTGCACATCACAGAGCTCAGTTGCAGATTCGTTTTCAGTGTCTGATGAATAGACTTGTAGTTATAGTCCAGTTTGTCTTTGGTTTCAAGTGTGGAAATACCAGAAACCCCATTGTCCAGAGACTACAAGGTCCTTGACTTCAATTAACTGTCCACAACTTGAGTGTAGACCAGATTGTCTCTTGGGATAGTCCAACTTAAGCTGACACTGTCCTTTACCGATTTGAAATCTGGTCAAAATTATAGAAATGATCAAAATATAAATTTACTTCATAGAAATTCTAACAATTTAGACATGACCAATCCCTGTGGAGCACAGCCTTCAGGCCTAGCAGAGATTGAGGAATTTATCTACTATTAAAAAGCAATAAGGCCTCATGTACACTGCTGAGTTTAGGAGCTTTTGGCGTTTTATTGGCCAAAGCCCCTGATCTCAGTTCAATAAAAGCCTATAAGTCCATGTACACAAAGGCTTTTACCAGAGTTTAGAGGCAGCAGAGTTTAAGGGAAGTTGAATATCACTCTTCTAAATGCAGATGAATCAAATTCAGGAGGGGAACGTTTTGGCCAAAAACCTCTAAATGCAGCAAAAACACGTGTAAACATGTCTAAACGAGTCTGAACGCTTGCTGTGTTTAGCACTTGGGCGTTTATTCATAGCAATGAAAAATACTGTGGCCAATCAAATGAATAAACGTCCAACTGCTAAACATGGCTAAATGCAGTGCCACATTTATACATGTTTCTGCCGAGTTTAGTGTTTTGCAGCTGCCAGGAGAGCTAATCATCTAGGGGAGTTCAATCCACACTTTCCAGACATTCTAGTATTTTCCAGAAGTTTCAGTTGGCCAGTGTGGGCCTGGGGCCCAGGCCTGTATCTGAGTATTCCATTACAAACCTTTAGGCAGGCTATCTCATTTACATCAGTTCAGTGTAGCAGAACAAATTCAGCATGTTTAGTTACAAAGTAACCTGGTTTATTAAATATTAATAAATTCCTATTTGACATGATCATGGCTTTCCAAAACTCATATTTTCAGCACATTTACTCCCCGTTGTATAAGCTATATTTTATGACACCAACAATTAAGGGCAACCTGTACCTAAATACACTTATATGGAAAGCATGAATAAACTTATGTACTTTGTTTCAAGGAACACCAACCCAATATTACAACAATTATATACAGTGTAATAAAAACTATAAAAATAATAATAAAGAAAGCTGAAAAATTGTTTTAAACACATTTATTTGTTTTTTTCCACTGTAAATTATTGTTTGCAATACTGGGCTAGAGTTTCTTGAAACAAATTATATAACCAAAGCTCTGAGCACCGAGGAAGGGGATGCATCTCCAAAAAGCGTTGCCACAGCTTGGTCATTCTTTGTCATACTGGGTGACCAACAGGTTTGTTGTCATGCCTGTTATGTCTGTCCTTTGTAAGTATTCACTTGGCTTTTTGGTTTCTTTGTCCAATAAATCCTGGGTAATGCACTAGGCATCTGCACCTCCCCACCCCCACACACACCCCACCCCGTGTGTGTTTTTTTTTGCACTTTAGATTTGGATTCCCCTGTTATAGGGAGGCAGCATCGTTGAAACATTTTACCAAAGGAGGTATAGACTCCGCACAACATCTTGGTCTGGTGACTGTCCTTATTCTGGAGTAGTTGATAAACCTTCTAGTTAGAGAATAGAATGCCAGGTAAATTTAGTTTATCTCCTCTGTAGCCAGCGGAGCAGTGGTTGTTTGCTTTAGCCTTCCCTAAATTCCATAGTCTTTTAATCACTTGCTGACTTGTCAACAGTAAATATACTGCGAGCGGGAGGCAAGTGCAGGCACAGCAACGTACATGTGCACATCCCCTGCCGATCTGTGCTGTGATTGGTTACAGCACGAGTCTGTTAGTAAGTTACAGCCAATGATTTTGGCTGTATACCTGCTGATCAGCTGTGGCCAATCACAGAAACACATAGGACTCTGTACACAGACAGCGATCTAGCTGTTTCTTCTCCCTGAAAAGCAGGGAGAAAAAACAGCCAGATGTCTTAGTAAAAGCAGCACACATTACACTTGTTAGGCTCACAATTAACCCTTTGGTTGTCTCTTGATGTTAACTCCTTCCCAGCCAGCGTTATTAGTACAGTGTACAGCAGACATTACTAAATGGCCAGATGCTGACCGAGTCACTGTCCCATCCAGACTGCTGTAGTTCCGCCATTTAAAAGCTGGTTCTTCACCTCAGTTGCTGCCACCACCATTATCACAGCAAAGCAGAGAGTGGGAGACAGCTGCAGGACAATTCTAGACAAAGAGTGCGAAAAGCAGCTTTGGATGGAGGGCAGGAGCTGCTGCAGTTAACTTTTTAAGTGTCCCAGCAGGTGATTGGTTGCTAAGATGTAGGGTGATCCTAGCAGCCAATCACCTGCTGGGACACTTGAAGAGTTAACTCCAGCAGCTCCTACCCTCCATCCAAAGCTGCTGTGTCTCCCACTGTCTAGAGTTGTCCTTCCTCCCCCTCTGTGTAAGGTAGGAGAGTGAAGGGGCAGAGCTGAGGGGGGCTATGATGTGATTGGGCTGGTAGAGCTGAGGGAGGCTACAATGTGAATGGGGTGGCAGAGATGAGGGAGGGTTCAAAGGCGGACTGACCATTTGGAAACTAGGGCACCGCCCGAGGGCCCAGGGTCAGTAGGGGGCCCCGTGAGATGCATCTCGTACCTTTTTCATAGGCTTTTTTGAGTTTGGGCAAGGACACAGGGGCCCCATGATCCCCTATTGCCTGGGGGCCCCATGAGTTGTCAGTCCGCCCCTGGGAGGGTTTCAAAGTGAATGGTGGAGCAGAGCTGAGGGTGGCTGCAATGTGAATGGTAGGACCAGAGCTGAGGGGGGCTGAAATGTGAATTGGAAGAACAGAGCTTTGGGGGGACTGCAATGTGAATGAGGGGAGCGAAGCTGAGGGGGGCTGAAATGTGAATTGGAAGAGCAGAGCTGAGGGGGGGATGCAATGTGAATGGGGGGCAGAGCTGAGGGGGGCCGCAATGTGAATGGGGGGCAGAGCTGAATACCTTCACAGAGCACTGGATACCTTCACTGCCATTGTGCTATTGCTGGGTGTCCAGTGCGTTCCTTTACCTTTAAGAAGGGGTGGGCTCCCTCTAAGCATACCTGCCCTTAATCTATCCATTATTATCTATGTGTTCCAACTCAGGAGACTCTCCAAATTATTATTGCTGCAGCTTACGCATATATTTGTGAAGGTGTGCAAACTAAACCCCTGTTTTTAACCACTTGCTCTCCTGAGGATTTACCCCCCTTAATGACCAGTCCTATTTTTGCTACTCGGCGCTGCACTAGTTCAACTGATAATTGCGCGGTCGTGCAACGCTGCACCCAAACAAAATTTACGTCCTTTTTTTCACACAAATAGAGCTTTCTTTCGGTGGTATTTGATCACCTATGCGCTTTTTATTTTTCACGCAATAAACAAAAAAAGACCAAACATTTTGAAGAAAAACAATATTTTTTACTTTCAGCTATAACAAATATATAGTAAACTCAAAATTAGTTATAAATTTAGGCCAAAATGTATTCTGTTACATGTTTTTGGTAAAAAAAATCCCAATAAGTGTATATTGATTGCTTTGTGTGAAAGTTATAGCGTCTACAAACTATGGTATAGATACTGCAATTTACGCCATTTTTTTGCTATACAGCGCTGGGCTAGTTTAACGGACAATTGCGCGGTCATGCAATACGGTACATAAATTAAATCTATGTGCTTTTTTTCACACAAATAGAGCTTTCTTTCAGTGGTATTTGATCCCCTGTGCTTTTTTATTTTTTGCGCTATGAAAAAAAAAAGGCTGACAATTTTGAGAAAAAAAAACAATATTTTGTACTTTTTGCTATAAAACATGTCCAGTAAAAAAAAATTAAAAAATCAAATTTCGTCATAAATTTCGGCCAAAATGCATTCTGCGACATGTCTTTGCTAAAACAAAACCCAATACGTGTAAATTAATTGGTTTACGTGAAAGTTATAGCGTTTACAAATGGTGGAAAAGATACTCGGATTTTTAATTTTTTTTATACTAATAATGGCAGCGATCAGCGACTTATGGCAGGACTGCGGGACTGCGGCGGACACTGGGGGGGAACTGACTTAGGGTCACTGACATCCCCAATGACACCAATACAATGATCAGTGCAAAAAAAAACACTGACACTGTACTAATGGCAATGGGGAGGAAGGGATTAACTTTTTTTTGCACTGAAAGGGTTAACTGTGTGAGGGGAGTGTTTTAATAGGGGGCGGGGGTGTGTACTGCAGGGAGACATGCTGATCGGGACAGAGAAACTCTTTTCTCCTGGTCAGCTTGTCGGGAACTGTCAGGGAACTGACAGAAAGCAGAGCTACTGCAGCCCTGCTCTCTGTCACTGATTGCCGCTAATCGCCGGGACACAGCTGATAATAACCGGCTGTGACACGGTGACTGACACCCGCGGCTGAGATTGGCGGTGAAGGTAGGGCGGCGGCGCGCCTCGCGCGCACCCCCTACCTGTTTTGAAATAGTACGTTTTAAAATGTGCTTTTGCCCAGCCGTGCCGCCCTGCCATCGTTTTTATACAGTGGCTGGGTGGCTAGTGGTTAACATGACCTGTTAGACAGGGTAAGTTCGGTTTGTTGCAGGCTGGCTGGTAAGTAAGCTGGAAATTTTCCGTTTGTTGTTTTTTGACACGTCACCCTTCCATGTGATCCTTGCTGTAAAGGCCAGTTATAGGTTAAGTGGTTGCCATTTGTTTATTCAGTTAGTCAGTTAATTTACCTCCTAGCCAGTTTCTGTTAGTGCCAGATCGCCTGCTACACTATCACAGTCCCACTATAAGTCTCTAATCATCGCCATTACCAGTAAAATGTCATAACTGCATAAATTCTAGTATAGATACCACAGTTTGTAGACACTATAACTTTCAGAAAAACAGTTTATATACATTAATTGGTATTTTTTTTTACCAAAGACATGTAGCAGAATATTTTGCCTAAATTTATGAAGAAATTAGATTTTTAAACATTTTTCATATTTGGATATGTTTTATAATAGAAAATATTTTTTTTCAAAATCTCCATTCTTTTTTCATTTATATAATAAAAAATGAAAAACCCAGTGGTGATCAAATACCACAAAAAGAAAGCTCTATTTGTGTGGAAAAAAAAGAAAGATGTACAGTAACTCTCATTTGGGTATAGTGTTGCATGACCGCGCAATTGCCAGTTAAAGTAGCACAGTGCTGAATAGCAAAAAAAATGCCCTGGTCATGAAGGGGGTAAAACCACCCGGAGGTCAAGCAGTTAAAATGGGTCAACAAACATATCACAGAAAAAATGAATTAAATAATAGCTAAAGTTAGAACAGAAACATTTTTCTGTTCTTTTTTTTTTATACTTGAGAGATTATGTTTTACTGTCGAAGTGTGACACCACATTGTAATCAGAAGCTAATTAACCTGTTGGAATGATTTGGAGCTGAGGGAATTAATGAAGGATTAATAATAACTAAGAATTTATAACCTCCCTAGAGCATATTGTTACAGAAAATTAAACTTGAACTCCAGGCAAAATAAGATATTCAGTAATAAATATGTAAAGTGAAAATCAGTGCGCCAGTATCAGCTTTTGGCTTTTTAAAATGGTTTTGAGAGAAGAAACTAACATCCCCTAGATGGCTGGACAAGGCAGTTAGATCCAGTAGCTGGCTCATTACCCCCTCCAGCCTGTGCTGAGCTGGAACCTTGCACACCTTCCGGAAACTGCCACAACCCAAGCTCCGTATTACTGCAGAAGCTCACAGACCCTGTCACCAACTTAAAACATTACAGCACAGAAACCTCAAATATTTTCACCGATTCCATTTTTCTTAGTGGCGAGAAATTGTACCCATAGTTTCGGTCAAGTACTCGCCAATACGGAGTACCGATACCTTTGCGGTGTGATTTGAGCACATACAAAATAAATGGGCTCAAATCGCAATGCAAAGAATTGGATGCCATTTGAACAGGAATGCTGTGTGATTCCTGTCTGAAGTATATGCGGTTTCCTGCACAGCTCTGTTGTGAACCCAGGCTTGTCATAGAGACTTTGAACCTGAGTTCCCACAAGAACGATGCGTGAAAACTCCCTGCATGACGGTTCCACCAGCTCCGGCTCCCGATTCCACTGTGGATGTCAGTGCAGTTTGGGCTCCTCCTGCATCTCCCATGGCTCTCTCTGCTCAGCCTTAAGCAGCTCTTTGCCCCCAGCCTCTAATAGTTTCAGCCATCCACTGAACCCCCATCCCCTCCAGTCCCGCTGTATCAGACTGCCGATCCCCTGCCGTCAGACAACAAAAAGCCACTTTACAGGTCAGGGATTTGAAATCCCTATGGCTTTCTCTCCTTGCAGTGCTGAATAGTTGGCTTCTGATTGGTCAGCACCGTCACATGGCTCTATGACAATCCTGGGTTCATGCAGGAACTGTGCGGGAAACTGCATGCGATTTGGACAGGAATTGAGTAGCATTTCTGTTCAAATCACATGCAATTTTTTGCAGTTGCATTTGAGCCCATTCATTTTGTATTGGATCAAATTGTACCGCCAAGGTATTGGTTTTGGTATCGGGAGCATTATGCACGAGCACGAGTACCTGTGCAAGTATTCATTATTGGCACTGCTATCGATACTGGTAGTGGTGCAACCAGTGGCGTCCCGAGGCAGGTGTGGGGGTGCGTGCCGCACCGGGTGACCCCTACCGCACGGGGTGACACCAGACCCGCTCCACGAAAAGGTAATTTGAAAAGAAAGCCGACGATCCCCGCAGGATGGATTGGATCTGTGAATTGGGGAGCTTAATGGATTGGAGTCCAATTCATTATGCTCAATCTGCAGATCCGATCAATTCTGCAGGGATCGTCGGAGGGGGTGTCACCAAGTGTTAACGCACAGGATGACACCAACCCTAGGGGCGCCTCTGGGTGCAACCCTATTTTAATGGCTTACTTGCATTTACTTGCATTGGTATTTAACCCAAAAGCAAACATTTATTAAATTGCAACTTGCCAATAACGTAAGCATTCATTTAGTTTTTGGCTGCATTACTTTTCTTTTTTAGGCTTTCTTTCCTTTATTTCACCTGGTGCTCTGGCCAGTAGGTCTGTTGTCAGGTTTCACCTGGTGTTCTGGCCAGTAGGTCATCTCTCCTGCAGATGCTGCATTACAGGGTTGAGACAAACCATTTACCACTGACATGGGTACTTACAATGATCAGCTTTAATTAATTTTTGTAAAGCTTTTATCCCAAAAGAAACAAAACTGCTGTAACTACTTATAAAAGATTAGCTGGAGTTTGGCTTCAATTTGTAAAGCAGCCCATAGATTATGAAACCCATGTTTTAAGAAAAGAAAAATGGCTTGATTACAACATCAACACAGTCAGTGTTTTGGGGGGGAATTCTATTATATGCTATTGTGTTTTTGCTGCCTGGAAGCCATCTCTGCTGGCAGAACACAATGATCACAGCTGGCAGTTATAGCCGCTGACAGCGATTGCATGAAAAAAATCCGACAGGCTGGCTATACTGTCAATCAATGGATCAACTTCAGCAAAGCCAGCCTGCCCATAGCTGAATCAAATCTAAGATCCATCTATGGCTGGCTTTATTGTATTCAAATCTCCTAGTACAACTACAACTTCCCTGCCTCTAGACTGACAATGCTGCTGTCCAAAGATGTCTCCTTTGTTCCTTCATCCAGAGTGGGGGGCGCTCTAATGCAGGAGGTATGTTTCTGGCCAGAGGTGGAGACAAAGGGGTGCTGCGGCTGCACAGATAGTTGCAGGATCTGTAGGGGGAGTTCTTTCCTCTTTGCAGCCATCTGTTGAGATGGGGGGGAGGCAGAGGCGAGCCTCTCTGTGGCTGCATAGAGAAGTGCAGGATCTGGTGCAAGAGTTTTGTCCTCCTCTCTGCTGCCAACACTTGAGATAGGGAAGAGGCAGAGAGATTGGGGAGAGCCAGAGAAGAAGGGGAAGAGGCAGAGATGTAGGGGGGGGTGTTGTGGCTACACAGAGAAGCACAGGATCTGTAGGAGGAGTTCTGTCCTCTACTTTGCTACTGACTACTGAGAAAAGGTGGGGTGTAGACAAAGGGGGTGCCACAGCTGCAGCAGAGGTGCGAGGGCCACATGAAATAGCTTGGCAGGTCAGATTCAGCCTGCAGATTGAGTTTGACACACATGCTCTACGGCCTCTTGCACACTGAGCATTACAAATGCTGCTTTTAGGGGTATTTACCTTTTTTTTGCTGCCTCTAAATGCCCCTCCATGTTTGTCTATGTGTCCATGCACACATAGATGTTTAGAGGCATGGGATTGTAGCAGCAGAAAAAAATGACTGCCGGCGTGTCCAGGAGTAGCAATGTTTCTGCAGAAAAAAAACGCTTGACGCACACAAGAGCTTGAGCATCACTCCACTTCAATGGAAAGAGTTATTATTCAGGAGTTATTCTGGCCAATAAAATGAACACCCAAGTGCATGACGCTCCTCACACTAATGGGCTTGCTAACCCGGAAGAAAGACCGGATGAAGATGGAAGCCTCTGCAACAGTGACAGTGTGTCGTTGGGGAGCTTTGTTTTAAGGTAAGTCCTTCGTGGTGTGCTAGTATGAGATGCATACTAGCATATTATGACATTTCCTTGCATGGGATTTTTCTTTAAAGCAGTTTACTACCACTTTAACCATTAGCCGCCCGGCCAATGGCCGTTTGGCGGCTTCAAAAGTGTTCCTGCATTCCGGGTGCACGCCATTTGGCGTGCTCCCGCACATGCGCAGTGTGCGCTAATGCAGAGCGGCGCAGCAGCGCGATCTGTCACCGGCCGTGCACCTCGGACACGGCCGATGACAGATCCGAGTACCGGCTCCTGTTGCTGGTACCATGTGACCTGCTGTGACCAATCACAGCAGGTCACATGACAATTGTATACAATGGATGGCTTCATTCATGATGCCATCCATTGTATACTAGTGCCTAGCTGTGAATGGTCACAGCTAATCACATGCACATGTCATGTGATTAGCTGTGACCAAATCACAGCTAAGCACAAAAAAAAAAAAAGCTGAATGAATCGATTTCATTCAGGTAAATGCTTGCTTATAGCAAAGTAATTCTTTGCTATAAGCAAATTGTGTAAAAAAAAAAAAAAATACTGATCACTTCCCCAAAGTAGTACAATGTTACTATGGTAACATTGTACTACTTTGGTCATAGTAAAATATGAAAAAAAAATCTTAAATAAAATTTAAAAAAATGTAATAAAAAATTAAATATAATAAAAAAATTAAAAAAATATAATTTTTTTTTTTATACTGTCACCAGTCAGTGTCCCTGTTCACCGACATGCCAGTTATATGATGACGCTGTACTGCACTGGTGACAGTATGTAAAAAAAAAAATAGTGAAAATAATTTTTTTAATTTTTTCATTTTCCAAAAAATTATGACAAAAAAATACAACTTCAAAAAACTCGCCATGCCTCTTATGAAGTACGTCGGACTGTCTACTCTGCAAAAAGGGGTCATTTGGGGGATATCTGTACTGTCATTCTTGGACCTCAAGAAATTAGATTGGCTGTTAGTACTTCCGGATTGATCAATTTTCAGATATATACCATAGTTTGTGAACTCTATAACTTTCCTACAAACTAAAAAATACATCCTAATTTGGGTTATTTTCACCAAAGACATGTAGCAGAATACATCTCGGCCTAAATTTATGAAGAACAATTATTTATTTGTAAACTTTTATAACATAAACACGGAAAAATGTGGTTTTTTTTTCAAAATATTTGGTCTTTTTTTGTTAATTTAGCAAAAAATAAAAACCCCAGCGGTGATTAAATACCACCAAAAGAAAGCTCTAGATGTGTGAAGAAAATGATAAAATTTTAGTTTGGGTACAATGTTGTATGACCGCGCAATTGTCATTCAAAGTGTGAGAGCACTGAAACCTGAAAACTGGCCTGGGCAGGAAGGTGTAAAATTGCACGGTATTGAAACGGTTAAAGAAGGCATTAACCACCTCATCCTACGCAACATCTCCAAAATACACCCCTACCTAACCAATGACACCACAAAACTGCTAATTCACTCCCTGGTCATCTCTCACCTCGACTACTGCAACTTCGCCCTCCGGTCCATCATTAATTCTACTGCCAGACTCATTCACCTTACCAACCATTCAGTGTCTGCTACTCCTGTCAGCCGATCCCTCCCCTGGCTTCCACTCATTCAACAAATTCAATTAAAAATACTAACAAATTACAAAGCATCTATAATTCTGCCCCCCAGCTACATCCTCAAAATGCCTAAAAATGCCAACCTAATCGTTCTCTTTGTTCCTCCTGCCATCTATTTTCCTTGCCCCCTTCTCTCCAAGACTTCTCCAGAGCCTCTTGTGTCCTAAGAAACTTTCTACCAACATCAGTCCAACTACTGTATCTCCTACTCTGTCCACTTTTAGACGATTCCTAAAAATCCCCTAATAACTGTACTTTTATTTTCTCTATCAGCTCATCCTCCACAGTTATTAACTTTTGTATCACTTGATCCTCTCCTTTAGATTGTATTGAGCAGAGCTCTCTTATTCCTCCTGTATTGAATTGTATTGTACCTGAACTGTCTGCCCTCATGCTGTAAATCGCTGCGCAAACTGTTGGCGCTATACAAATTATTATTATATAGGATTTATATCGCGCCAACAGTTTGCGCAGCACTGTACAAAATGAAGTCAGACATTACAGTTACAATACAATTTGGTAGAAGAGGAAACAGAGGGCCCGGTTCATCAGAGCTTACAATCTAAGAGGAAGGGTTGAGTGATACAAAAGGTAATAGCTGTGGGGGGGAGGAGCTGATGGAGGAAATAAATGGCAGTTTACTAGGTAGAAGCAGGATAGGCTTCTTTAAAGAGAGAGGTTTTCAGGGATCGTCTAAAGGGGGGTAGATTAGGAGACAGCCAGAAAGATTGGGGTAGAGAGTTCCATAGGATGGGAGAAGCTCAGGAGAAGTAAAAATTACTTACAATATTTTATCGCTAAAAATGGGTTTTATAATTTTCATTACAAATCCAGAATGCGCCTCAGACTCTGCAACAAAATATATTGTAAATCTGTGTGCAAAATCCAACGGTCATTTTTAGATTTTATCACCTTGTTTATTCAGGGCAAAGTTACAGAGTATCTGTAAACTCAACATTCGCATGGTTCACATCGCTGCTCCATCGCAGCTGCCACAAAATACCTGGTGTTAGGGCTAGTTCACACTAGATACAGTTTAATGCGCTTTTTTTTCTGCATCAAAAATGCATGCACCGTGTTTTTCCATGTATTCCAATGGCCCTGGTTCACACTAGTGCAGTCAAGTTTCTGAAAAATTAGAACATGCTGCATTTTTTTCTGCACAGCACCGTACTGGAACATGGCAAACTGCATCAAAACTGCACTGGAACTGCGTGTGGTGTGAACTGTAAGCAAATCCTGTATTATTGTAATAATAGTAATTTCCTCTCACTTCCTCTTTTGGTTATGGCACAGGATGTGAAAGTAAATCTTCCCAATGGGACACAGATTGCCAAAAAAAAAAATCTGACAGGGTTTAACCCTTTGAGGACCATAAGATTAGGGAACGCCAAAAGAATCAATTTTTGGTTTTTAAAGTTCGTACACTTCAGTTGCTGTAACTAAGCCATTTCATGAAATAATTGGCAAAAAGCTAGATCCATTTGTTGATAAGAACTAATATTTTGACTCAAACCAAAAAAAAAAAAGTATTTTAAGTTCTTAATCAGATGACACAGGTAGAGATGAGCGAATCGAACTTGGCAAAGTGGAATTCGTTTCGAATATTAGGAAAATTTCGATTTGCAATGAATCCGAAAATTAGCAGACTTCGGATGCGCGAATCAAAATTTTTCCAAAAATGGCGGCGACATGTGCGGCGACGGAGCGGCGATCTCTGGGAAGGCGCGCAGACAAGGTGCGCTGACCCATAATGCATTCATTCATGACATGTGATCGCATTAGCCAATCAGCAGCCAGCCAGCACTGTGTAATGGTCGAGCTATAAATTGCGGCCATTTTAGAATTCTCCATTTGCCTCCAGTCATTCAAGAGAGGCAGACCTGGCTGTATTGAGGGAGAGAGTTAGGGACACAGAAACGTTACTTAGGGCCAGAGAAACGTTACTTAGGGACACAGAAACGTTACTTAGGGCCACAGAAACGTTACTTAGGGCCACAGAATCGTTACTTAAGGACACATAAACGTTACTTAGGGACACAGAAACGTTACTTAGGGCCACAGAAACGTTACTTAGGGCCACAGAATCGTTACTTAGGGCCACAGAATTGTTACTCAGGGACAGACACAGAATTGTTACTGAGGGACACAGAATTGTTACTGAGGGACACAGAATTGTTACTCAGGGACAGACACAGAATTGTTACTCAGGGACAGACACAGAATTGTTACTCAGGGACAAACACAGAATTGTTACTCAGGGACAGACACAGAATTGTTACTGAGGGACACAGAATTGTTACTCAGGGACAGACACAGAATTGTTACTCAGGGACAGAAACAGAATTGTTACTCAGGGACAGACACAGAATTGTTACTCAGGGACAGACACAGAATTGTTACTGAGGGACACAGAATTGTTACTGAGGGACACAGAATTGTTACTGAGGGACAGACACAGAATTGTTACTCAGGGACAGACACAGAATTGTTACTCAGGGACACAGAATTGTTACTGAGGGACACAGAATTGTTACTCAGGGACAGACACAGAATTGTTACTCAGGGACAGAAACAGAATTGTTACTCAGGGACAGACACAGAATTGTTACTCAGGGACAGACACAGAATTGTTACTGAGGGACACAGAATTGTTACTGAGGGACACAGAATTGTTAGTAAGGGACACAGAATTGTTACTGAGGGACAGACACAGAATTGTTACTCAGGGACAGACACAGAATTGTTACTGAGGGACACAGAATTGTTACTGAGGGACACAGAATTGTTACTGAGGGACACAGAATTGTTACTGAGGGACACAGAATTGTTACTCAGGGACAGACACAGAATTGTTACTCAGGGACAGACACAGAATTGTTACTGAGGGACACAGAATTGTTACTGAGGGACACAGAATTGTTACTGAGGGACACAGAATTGTTACTGAGGGACACAGAATTGTTACTCAGGGACAGACACAGAATTGTTACTCAGGGACAGACACAGAATTGTTACTCAGGGACAGACACAGAATTGTTACAGAGGGACACAGAATTGTTACTGAGGGACACAGAATTGTTACTCAGGGACACAGAATTGTTACTCAGGGACACAGAATTGTTACTCAGGGACAGACACAGAATTGTTACTCAGGGACAGACACAGAATTGTTACTGAGGGACACAGAATTGTTACTGAGGGACACAGAATTGTTACTCAGGGACAGACACAGAATTGTTACTCAGGGACACAGAATTGTTACTGAGGGACACAGAATTGTTACTGAGGGACACAGAATTGTTACTCAGGGACACAGAATTGTTACTCAGGGACAGACACAGAATTGTTACTGAGGGACACAGAATTGTTACTGAGGGACACAGAATTGTTACTCAGGGACAGACACAGAATTGTTACTGAGGGACACAGAATTGTTACTCAGGGACACAGAATTGTTACTGAGGGACACAGAATTGTTACTCAGGGACACAGAATTGTTACTCAGGGACAGACACAGAATTGTTACTGAGGGACACAGAATTGTTACTGAGGGACACAGCATTGTTACTCAGGGACACAGAATTGTTACTCAGGGACACAGAATTGTTACTCAGGGACAGACACAGAATTGTTACTGAGGGACACAGAATTGTTACTGAGGGACACAGAATTGTTACTCAGGGACAGACACAGAATTGTTACTCAGGGACAGACACAGAATTGTTACTGAGGGACACAGAATTGTTACTGAGGGACACAGAATTGTTACTCAGGGACACAGAATTGTTACTCAGGGACAGACACAGAATTGTTACTGAGGGACACAGAATTGTTACTGAGGGACACAGAATTGTTACTGAGGGACACAGAATTGTTACTCAGGGACAGACACAGAATTGTTACTCAGGGACAGACACAGAATTGTTACTCAGGGACACAGAATTGTTACTCAGGGACACAGAATCGTTGAATTAAAGAGTATGTCAGACAACATGCAGAGGAGTGGCAGAGGAGGCAATGTTTTAGGAGCAAGCAGGCGTGGCAGCAGAGGAAGGGGTCGAGGCAGCACTAGTCGCAGCCAGAGGCCAGTGCTCCCGGTGTCATCCAGCGGTCGTGTCTCCACCGACAACCCTGCCGTCATCGATTGGTTGGCTCGGTCGTCTTCCTCTTCCCAGGTCACCTCTGACACCTACAACCAACGGTCGGTGGGTACGTCAGACACAACCGTTAGTTGGCATGGCCCGGGAACAAGCCCACTGAAATCACGTGTCCTCTACCTGCCCCTGTCCTTTGGTGTTCCCTCACCAAGCGAAGTATCGCATGCTGTGGACTCAGCCCCACTGTACAGTGAGGAAGAGCTAACAGAGGGCGGTCAGGAACGGGGGGAGACATCCGCCTCTTCAGCAGCCAGGCGAAGAAGTAGTGGCGAGGAGAGTGGCTCGGTAGCCGGTCTAGAGACAGGTCTGTCTCCTGACCCACACGCAGCCGAGGGGGCTAGTAGTGAGGCGGAGACCCTAATTGATGATGATGAGGCTGATCGCACTTGGCAGCCTCGTCGTCATCAGGCTATTGCTTCCGCATCATCAGGGTGGCAGCTTGGCAGCGAGCAAAACAGTCGGTGGGTTGCCCAGGAGGCAGCAGGGTCGCAGCAGTGTCAGTGGAGGCAAACGGCCACGGAGTAGAGCACCAGCTCCACTGCAGCCTACCACCACGGCCAGTAGTGGTGCCGGTGTGCACGGAGGAAGTAGCAGTCAGCCAGTGAGGAGTATCGGGGGCAAAGTTTCCTACTCGGCGGTGTGGCAATTTTTCGTCAAGCCGCCCGAGGAAGTAAACGTAGCCGTATGTCGACTATGTGGCCAGAAAGTCAAGCGTGGCCAGGGGGCCCATGTTGGGACTACAGCGTTGCGTCAGCATATGCAGCGTCGCCATTTGGTGGCCTGGGAAAACCGTGATAAAGATACGGCGGTTCTGCCTGCCCCAGCCCCCGCTCCATCACCCGCTCCGTTACTTGCTCCGTCACCCGACGTCAATCGCCCTCTATCAGCCAGTCAAGGCTCCAACACCTCTGCTGAGGGGAGTTGTCGCTCGTTGGCATCTTCCGCTCGTTCAGATGCTCCTTCTCCTGCTACTCCTCTTCACAGATTCCGTCAGCAGTCTTTCTTGGAATCCGTTTCCAAGAGACAACAGTTTGCGAGCACGCACCCGATGGTGCAAAAGCTGAACGTCCTCCTGTCCAAGTTGCTGGTGCTGCAGTCCCTCCCTTTCCAAGTGGTGGACTCAGCACCTTTCCGAGAAATGATGGCTTGTGCGGCGCCGCGGTGGAGAGTGCCAAGCCGGCATTTCTTCGCCAAAAAGGCAGTGCCAGCCCTGCCTTCACATGTAGAAGAGATGGTGGGCCAGTCTTTGAGCATGTCGGTCTCTGCCAAAGTGCACGGCAGCGCCGACGTGTGGAGCTGTAACTACGGTCAGGGACAATACATGTCATTTACGGCCCACTGGGTGAACGTGGTGCCGGCACAGCCGGACAGGTCACGCCGCTTTTGCCTCCACGTTTGCACGTCCTTGGTCCACAAAAGATGTCCGCCTCTACCACCTCTTCTTCCGCCGTGTCCTCAGCCGCCACCCCCGTGCCAAGTCCCATTACCCGACCGGCATATCACATGTGCAGGGCGCAACGGTGTCACGCTGTGCTGCACCTGGTATGCCTTGGCGAACGTAGTCACACAGGGGAGGAACTTCTGAGTGTAATGAACAGAGAAATCGACAGATGGATGAAAATCGGAACCATGTTGACCGACAACGGAAAGAACATGGTGTCTGCTCTGCGTCAAGGAAGGTTGTGCCATGCGCCATGCATGGCTCACGTGTTCAATCTGGTTGTCAAGCGGTTCCTAAAATCCACCATCCCACTGCAAGACATCCTTAAAATGTCACGTAAACTTTGCATGCATTTCAGCCATTCCTACACCGCAAAGCACACCCTCCTTGAGCTGCAGCGGCAGAACGGAATTCCACAGCATCGCCTGATCTGCGACGTTACAACAAGGTGGAATTCAACCCTACACATGTTAGACCGCCTTTACGAACAGCGAAAGGCCATCACCGATTTCCTGATGTTACAAGCGGATAAAGGTACTCCCCTGTGTAACTTTGATGTCAGCCATTGGCAGCTCATGCGTGACACCTGCCGCTTGCTCAGGCCCTTTGAGGAGGCCACGCTATTCGTGAGTCGGCAGGACTATGGGATGAACGACGTCATTCCTCTGTTGCACGTCCTGGAACAAATGCTGTTAACAATGGCTGGTCAGGGTGCGGTAGACGTGACGCACAGATCTCAATGCCACATGACCCCTGTGGGGGCAGGACAGGAAGAAGAGGAGGAGGTAGAGGAGGACATTTGTGCTCAGGAATTATTGAGTGAAATGGGTGGTTTTTCCACTCAGCGGACAGGAGTGGAGGAGCAGGAGCATCTGGTAGAGGAGGAGGAGGAGGAGACAGCGGACCCAGACGCACCGTTGCAGTATGCTGTGGAGATCGAGGCAGGGAGTCCCTCGCATTCCTTGGCACAAATGGCCCATAGCATGCTCGGTTGCTTGCGTAGCGACAGCCGAATAATAACCATCAGACAGAGGGATGACTTTTGGCTGTCCACCTTGTTGGACCCTCGCTACCGTTCAAAAATGGTGGCCTTTTTCACACCTGCTGAGAGGGAGGCCAAAATAACGTACTATAAAAACCACCTATGTAGTCAGTTGGTCTCTGCCTTTCTGCGCCAATGTCCATCCTCAGACACTGTGGGCCCTGTGCGCTCGCGTTCCGCTGCCATGGCAGCAGGGGAGGGGTGGGGTAGTAGGAGCAGTGGCAGCTCCACCAGCAGCGGCTGCCTCAGTCTGCAGTCGATGATGAGTAGCTTTCTTCACCAGCGGAGTGAGGAAACTACTAACCAGCCGCAGCAGCAGCAGCATCAGGTGGACCTGGAGCAGGACCTCAAACAACAGGCTTGGGCCTACTTGGACAGCACCCTGCCAACCGAGGTAGACAATCCCCTTGACTACTGGGCAACGAAACTTGACCTTTGGCCCCAACTAGCTGAATTTGCCCTTGAAAGGCTGTCATGCCCGGCCAGTAGCGTGGCATCGGAGCGCGTGTTTAGTGCGGCAGGAGGTATTGTAACTCCGCGGAGGACACGACTGTCCACCCAAAGTGTAGAGAGACTCACGTTTGTGAAAATAAATCAGGCGTGGATTAGTCTGGATTTCAAACCACCAGTTCCTGACACAACTGACTAAATCCGCCATGAATCATGCCCCAAACATGTGCCACTTTCAGGTCTCCTCACACTGCTGGTGTGTTCCATTTTTTGTCATAGGGTGCTGGCAGATTACGGGCCTCCCATTGCTGCTGCCAGGCCCGTAATCTGCCATGGGCCCCTGTACCGCCTCTTCATGCTGCTGCCAGGTCCAGAGTCTCTCATGGGTCCCTGTACGGCCTCCCATTGCTACTGTCTCCATCGCCACACTCTGCCATGTGCCACTTTCAGGTCTCCTCACACTGCTGGTGTGTTCCATTTTTTGTCATAGGGTGCTGGCAGATTACGGGCCTCCCATTGCTGCTGCCAGGCCCGTAATCTGCCATGGGCCCCTGTACCGCCTCCTCATGCTGCTGCCAGGTCCACAGTGTATCATGGGTCCCTGTACGGCCTCCCATTGCTGCTGTCTCCATCGCCACACTCTGCCATGTGCCACTTTCAGGTCTCCTCACACTGCTGGTGTGTTCCATTTTTTGTCATAGGGTGCTGGCAGATTACGGGCCTCCCATTGCTGCTGCCAGGCCTGTAATCTGCCATGGGCCCCTGTACCGCCTCTTCATGCTGCTGCCAGGTCCAGAGTGTCTCATGGGTCCCTGTACGGCCTCCCATTGCTGCTGTCTCCATCGCCACACTCTGCCATGTGCCACTTTCAGGTCTCCTCACACTGCTGGTGTGTTCCATTTTTTGTCATAGGGTGCTGGCAGATTACGGGCCTCCCATTGCTGCTGCCAGGCCCGTAATCTGCCATGGGCCCCTGTACCGCCTCTTCATGCTGCTGCCAGGTCCAGAGTGTCTCATGGGTCCCTGTACGGCCTCCCATTGCTGCTGTCTCCATCGCCACACTCTGCCATGTGTCACTTTCAGGTCTCCTCACACTGCTGGTGTGTTCCATTTTTTGTCATAGGGTGCTGGCAGATTACGGGCCTCCCATTGCTGCTGCCAGGCCCGTAATCTGCCATGGGCCCCTGTACTGCCTCTTCATGCTGCTGCCAGGTCCAGAGTGTCTCATGGGTCCCTGTACGGCCTCCCATTGCTGCTGTCTCCATCGCCACACTCTGCCATGTGCCACTTTCAGGTCTCCTCACACTGCTGGTGTGTTCCATTTTTTGTCATAGGGTGCTGGCAGATTATGGGCCTCCCATTGCTGCTGCCAGGCCCGTAATCTGCCATGGGCCCCCGTACCGCCTCCTCATGCTGCTGCCAGGTCCAGAGTGTGTCATGGGTCCCTGTACGGCCTCCCATTGCTGCTGTCTCCATCGCCACACTCTGCCATGTGCCACTTTCAGGTCTCCTCACACTGCTGGTGGGTTCCATTTTGTCATAGGGTGCTGTATGGCCTCCCATTGCTGCTGCCTCCACCGCCACACTGTGGCTCCACACTCTGATTTGGCCCCGTGACTGCCCAAATGAGTGAAGTGTGCGGTGATTCTAAGATCGACGGCACTCATCTGCATGTCATACTGACTGACAGTATTATTTCTCTTCCCCAGCAGACTCCAAGGGCATTTAAATTAAAGGTACAGTGTTCTGCACTAATATGAAGGCTCTCTGAAGCCTAGAAACACCCTTTTATAAGTTAAATTCGCAGCGAATATATTCGCATCGAATCTAATTTATTCCTCGAATTCGCCGAATCAGCCGAATCAAATTTTTGAATACTTCGCTCATCTCTAGACACAGGCAATTAAAGACATGGGACAAATACGTCCCTTGGTCCTCAAAGGGTGCCTCCTTTGTGCTATCAAAAACAGAAAAAAAAGTTTTGCCTTTAGTTCTACTTTAATGCTTATTTAGAAAATAAAGATTTTGTATAAATAAGGCAAGATGGCTACAAAACATCAGTTTATAAACTTATAAGTTATTAAAAAAGAATTCCAAATGACATTTTTTGCATAGTTACATTGCTCCAGCTTGGACCAATGTAGCTATGTACTGTATATACCATACCTGTGTAAATCCTTGTGGTAGACACTACTACTCCAGTGATCGCCACTTGCTTCCAGTTCCTGCGCTGATTGGTTACCCAATTGGTGTCCAGCCGCTCGGCCCAGGTACCATTTAGACAACGCTTTGCATTTTCTGAATGAATGGATAACATTCTCTGAATAGACGCAATGTAGAGCGAAACATCACCGCCCCACCTCTCCACCCTGTCCAATCAGAGAATGTTTTACATTCATTCAGAAAATGCAAGGCATTTTTCGAATGGCAATGGACACAGAACCCAGAAGCTAGTGGAGATCATTGCAGTAGTGGTGTCTATTAGTCCTCCTGCACACAGGACGTTTTGATAATGCTGGTAACATTAGCTGTGTAAAGTCATGTAAAAAACGTGAGTCTTTCAGCTTTTTTTAGCGTTTTTGCATTAGCGTTTAGCGGCATTTTGCCGCGATTAGCAGTGTTTTCCTGTTTTTTGTTTTTTTAGCAGTTTGTTTTTGCCCAAAAAAATTGAGGGGGGAAAAAAAGTCCAAAAACATGGGTTTGCGCCGTTTTACTACATTTTGCCGTGTTTTTTAGCATTTTTAAGCATTAGAACGTTTTTACAGCTAAAAAAACTCCTCTAGAAACCCACTAGTCCTGGGTTTTTTTCCAGCCAAAAAACGTAGATTACAGTTTATTGATTATCATATGTGTACGTGGACACATATGATAACATGCTGGGGGGTTTACTAGCTGTAGAAAAAAATGTCCAAAGCCAAAAACAGCTGCTGTAAAAACGTCCCGTGTGCATGAGGTTTTTTTGGTCAAAATAAAACCATCCAAAAACGCCGGTTTGTGGCATTTTACCGCATTTTGCCATGTTTTTCAACGTTTTTCAGTGTTAGAGCATTTTTACAGCTTAAAAACTCCTCTAGAAACCCACTAGTCCTGGGTTTTTTTCCAGCCAAAAAAAGTCTAAAAAGACGAGTTTGCAGCGTTTTACCACATTTTGCCATGTTTTTTAGCATTTTTAAGCATTAGAACATTTTTACAGCTAAAAAACTCCTCTAGAAACCCACTAGTCCTGGGTTTTTTTCCAGCCAAAAAACGTTGATTACAGTCTATGTGTGCATGGACACATATGATAACATGCTAGGGGGGTTTACTAGATGTAGAAAACAAATGTCAAAGGCTGAAAACAGCCGCTGTAAAAACGTCAAGTGTGCATAAGGACTGAAAAAAAAATTTTTTTTGGTTAAAAAAAACCAAAAATGCCGGTTTGCGGCGTTTTATATCGTGTTTTGCCATGTTTTTTAGCGTTAGAGTGTTTTTACAGCTAAAAAACTCTAGAAACCTACTAGTTCTGGGTTTTTTTCCACCCAAAAAACTTCCCAGCCAAAAAACGTTGATTCCATTCTATGTGTGCATGGACACATAGGATAACATGCTGGGGGGTTTACTGGCTGTAGAAAAAAATGTCAAGCCAAAAACAGCCGCTGTAAAAACGTCCCGTGTGCATGAGGACTTACAGTGATTTCCAGCTTCCGGAGTGCTTCCTGCAGATATGGTACATGCAATCTATGATTAAGCCCCATGGGCATGGCAAAATGTGTCAAATGGCATGTCCATGAGGATCCGGGCTGAAGACGATATTTACACTACTTTTGTATTGAAGCCATTGTGTGTCTTTTGATGTATGGTATATGCATAGTTACTCTGGTCAACTAATGTTGCTTGTAACAAATGCCATACCTAAACTTCTTATTTAAAATAAATTGACTCCAAATCACTGCAGTGTCACTCTATAATGATTTTGTATGATGACGCTTTTTATTTATGCTCTCCAGCAGGTGCGGACTGACAACTCATGGGGCCCCCGGGCAATAGGGGATCATGGGGCCCCTGTGTCCTTGCTCAAACTCAAAAAAGCCTATGAAGAAGGTAGCAGGGGCATCTCATGGGGCCCCCTACTGACCCCCGGCCCTCGGGCAGTGCCAGAGTTTCCAAATGGCCACTCTGCCCCTGCTCTCCAGTGTTCAGACTGACTATAAATATGTGGTTTCCCTGGAACTGTGCTAAAGCAGTATTATTCGACTGTTATTTGCAGCGTTGTTCTCCAACAGTTAATGGTGATACCAGATACATTATTCTTCACTAAAGGCAAGGTCACAATCTACGAGTGTCATTAGAGTTGAAAGCAATAGTCTGATCAGCCTTGAAGCTGCTCAGCACACATCAGCTGGCACAGAGGCTCCTCTTACATTTATCACTGCCCACGTTTTACTCTTCTGACATGGCTTGTTAATCTGAATTTGTGCTCTTTTAAGTGCACCTGTCTTCACAAATTGCTGCCTTATTCTTTATTAGTGTTGAGCATGGGGTTGGTCCAAATCTAGGTTCTAGCAAGCTATCACTCTTGTGTAATCAGTGCCCAATCAGCTGTGGCTAAGGCATTCTCCGTATGTACAGTACGTCCCACTCACATAGTCACTCAGCTGCAGCCTCTCCCAGCAGAGTCCCTTAGGAATTTTTTTCCGACACTGCCAACCACCCTCACAACTCCACCCCTCCTGCCTTATGTACACTCAATCTTCAGCCCAAATGCATAAAGTTAAAGGGATTTATACTGCCCTTTGAACATAATATCACAAAAAACCACATTGGCTGCCTACACCTGAACATCAGTCTTTGATTGCAGCCACATGACTCTTAACCATGGGGGCATTCAACTGGCGACCACTGAAGACAAAAAGTCTAGTCCTACAGAGAGGTTACTGACAACTTTATATTTTAGTTTAGCGATAGGACGGTATAGGTGTAGAAATGTGCTTGGCTTCATGGGGCTCTGCACAGCCCGGCAATGTGCATTTTCCACACTTGAATCCACAGTCAGTAAACTGTCTATGAGCTTGGCTTTAGTATGGGTTAACAACTTGGATGGGGTCTAGGTGTATATGGGATGCCCAATGGAACTGAAACAACTTGGGGGACAATTTCTTAAGCACCAAAAGGTCAAAAATACAGCAAAATCACAAAAGAACATATCCTATGCTATCTACTCCTTCAGGAGTTGCTCTTTTCTTCTGAACAAGTGACACACAGTCTTTGCAAGGAGCATTTGATCCCTTTAACCCCCTCAGGTCTCAGTTGAAAATCAACTCATCCACCTGGCTGTCTTAGGAGTATCCCAAGGGAAAGGGATTTCAAGACACAAATAATGCAGTCCCAGGGAGAACTAGATGGGTATTGCATCTGACCACTCTCTCCCTTCTTTGGCTCAGGGGGTGTAGAAGTACTCACTCTGTCCTATTCCTGTAGCTTTAAAGATTGAAGCTGCTTTCAGGCCTTACGCTGGGCTGGCTCTTTCCAGCTCCCAGTCTGTAGGCAGACTCCCCTTCTCTAGGGCCCCCTCCCAGGCTCTACAACAGCAGCAAATCCTCACTCCTTCTTCAACCCGACTTCCCCTGCTGTCCAGGGTCCCTCATATTTAAGAGCTGACCTAGCCACCATGCCAGGACTCCTACCTGGGGACTGGCCAGATTCCCCTGAGTATGCATATAAGCCCTTTCTCATCGCCGCCCACTGACTTCTAGAATCTTCTCCAAGTTTCTAGAGTGGGGGAGGTATCAGAGAACTAATCTGCAGATCCCTCCAGCCTTAACCTGAAGTAAACTCACTGACTCATTCCCAGGTTGACTCATACCTAGGCTTATAGCAAGCCTCAAACTGTACAAAAATAAAACCTATCTATACTGAAGGGTGCTACATATATTTTTCTCTTTATGAATATTATTGTTTTTAGAGTATAACTAAAGGCATTCTTTAGAATTGTCCTGATCACCAATGTCACTGAGAATGAAAGTGAAGGCAAATCTGGTGGTTGAGTGACCACAAGAACAGTAACAGTGGGGTCATCTTTCAATGAAGACACCCATTCCCATGACAGCTGTCCAAGAGGGCATTTCCTTCACATTGTAAAGATATCTGTAGCGCACAGACCCCTGATGGGTCCCCCTGTTTGCCCCAGGTTCTATTACCAAGTGAGTGTGAGCAGCCATGTACTCAGCAGTTTTGCAGTCTCACAACAGAATATCCAGACAGCAAGTGTGTTTTTGAAGTTTAATGCTGGTTAAACTTGGTTGGGGTGCAGGGTGAGCTTAGGTATGCTCCAAATTTTCCAAACTGAAACAGAGGACACTCTCTGGTAGAAGTTAAACTCTTCAAGGCAGACCCCCGTGATAAGAAATACAACTCAGAGGACGCCCACTGTGGAAGCAACCCTGAGCCAGCAACCCTGGAATAGTCTCTCCAAGGGTTAAAGTGGAGTTCCACCCAAAAGTGGATGCTTCGCTTATCTGCCTCCTCGGTTACCTGGTTTTGAACACCCCCACAGCCCTCTGGGAACCTCAATAGGTCCCAGAGGACTGCAGCCAATTCACAAAGCACAGCACAGTCAAGATGGTGGTGCCAGCCAAATAAAGAATCGGCCCGGGTTAGGACACCGGTGGATGCCTGGAAAGGTAACTGCCCTAATATTAAAAGTCAGCAGTTACAGTATTCGTAGCTGCTGACTTTTTTCTTTTTTGGGGGGGGGGGGGGGGGTGGGGGTCGGAACTCCGCTTTAAGCAGCAACAGTCTCTCTAGAATCTCTCACTCCCCCATGCCTCTATTCACAGTTTTCTGTGTACATGAATGCCTCCTTCCGGTACCAGCCAGACCCTGTACCATGGGTCTCCAGGCCAGGTCCTCAGCAGACCTTCTCCAGACTGTTCTCAGGAGCTTGAGAAGTAGTCCCCCAACTCTCCCTGATCTAAAACCTTGTTGACACTCCTGAAGTTTTCAACTAATCTGCCCAGAAGGGCATTGGCCCTTCAGGCCTGGTCTTTTCCTCCAAGACATAGACCCTACTATTCAAGCCTCCAGACTATTTATACACACATCTGCCCCTGCTGGTAATCCTCTTGACCAGGGATTGCCTGAGACTGTATGAATATTCAGCCAAGGGTCTGCCTCTTCCAACCCACGATATTCCAGAATCTACTAGAAGACAGGGGGAAGATGTTGAGCCTGCAACCAGCAGGACCCAGAACAATTAAAAGTAATCCAACTGCTCCAATGGCTACAGAGGAGCCAAAAACTAATTCTACTAGCAACCTAACTAGGAGGATGCTACATATCCTTTTATTTTCTTTTAAGTCTACAGGACAGGAAATAAACATAAATCTCCCTAATATGACATTGTTTTTAACCTACCTCTACTCTCTCCAAAATGAACAGAAAAGGTTTTGGCTTTAGATATACTTTCTTTATGTAGAGGGTTGTAATAATGAACAAAAAAGGGTTCTGATTTTTATTTCCCCAGAAAGCAAAGTAACCAGTTTTCTTGGAAACATAGAAAACTGGATCATTTTTTTAGAGCGAAGTGCCTGTCTGTACATTTTATGGAAGACCAAGATAAGGTTCCGATTCTCTGCAATCATGGTTTCATGAATATCTTACACTGTAATGTAATTTCTCTATAAACAAGTCCAGGCTGCAAAAGGAAGGGGAAAAAGCAGCATAAAAAAACATTTTGTTTTTTTATAGTAGGCTTAAATCATGTATTTCTAGAAAAGTGATGCTGCAATATTAATCGCAGTCATGTTTAAATGCAAAGGAACTATGAATTTAAAGTGAAATTGCTAAATATTTTCAATGAGCTCATATTTTTCCATATTGCTGTAATAGTTAAAGATCACCTAAAGTGTAGAAACTGTGCTAAAAAAACAAGAGCAAGAGGGCAAAGAAACAACATGTTGCCAGCATTGCCTGTGGTCAACCTGCAGCTGATCATTTCCCTCATTATTGACTTGTGGGGGTTGATTTACTAAAACTGCATGGTGCAAAATCTGGTGTAACTCTGCATGGACACCAATCAGCTTCCAGGTTTTATTGTCAAAGCTTAATTGAACAAACTGATGTTAGAAGCTGATTGGTTTCTATGCAGAAGTGAGCCTAAGTTTGCATTGTCCAGCTGTAGTAAATAAACCCCACCGTGCTTTTTTCTTCACTGTCTCTGCATGGACGTTGACATCTTGATACAGCCATGGCTTTTCTTCTTTGTATCAGACCTGCCCCTGATGACTAGTGATCTGACAACTGGTGGGGTAATAATTACGGAGCAGCAGAAGAGGTGAAGTAAGCACAGATCCACAGATTAAATAAAGCAGAAGTAATGAGATTCTTACACTGCTGGTTCTCCGGTACATAAAACAACAAATACAGGAGTGCTCCCAACCTGTGGAAGTCAATACACCTGGGGAAAGACCGCCTGAATAACAGCTGGTGAGGGCAAACTGAAGCCTAGGAAAGCACTCAAACCATGTGAAACCAAGAGAAGCCAGTCATCATGACAACATGCTTTGTAGATTTGCCCCTTCCTCAGATAATGCATGAAGCAAGTTTGCCCTCACCAGCCATTGTTCGGGCGGTCTTTCCCCAGGTGTATGACATCACATCTGATTCCAGGATACTTGACTTCAGTGATCTCGGCTGCCACTATCCACACACTTCTCCCACTGTCCTGAGGCTCCTGGGTTGAGCAACCTACTCTTGGGTCCAGAATCATGTGTCATCCTTCAGCTTCAGGGAATATGTGTTTCTTCTCTCCACTGGCTTGGTGATGTATTTATTTGGGCGCTCGTACATGTCATGCTTTATAAGCCAACATCAAAGTGAATTTTGATTTTATCTGTTCCTGGGCTTGTGATTCTATTGACTTCCACAGGGTTGAGAGCACTCCTTTATTTGTTCTTTTATGCTCATGTCTCATTGATGAGTTATTGGAGCTGCCCATACTGTAGTTATCTACATACTGTATCCCCTGGAACCTCATTGCACTTGGCATTTGCAGTTTTTCTGGTTCTCAGGTACTGCTTACTCTCCAGCAAGGAAAACACTGAGAAGTATTGTAGTGGACAACACCACATTTCTTTTCAAGTCTCCTGAAACTAGCAATCAGAGGCACAGTGCATTGGATTCACACTGCAGTTATACAGCTATGTGTCTGCAGAACAAGATTGTCTAGACATATTTATACTGTTCTCCTGAAGTTATTTAGGAAAAATGGTAAATCTTTCTGGATACTGACCAGGCACAATGGACAATTACGGATTTCATATAAGAATACAGTTTTTCACTTTTTAAGTTAATATTATTATTCAGGATTCCTATAGCGCAAACAGTTTGCACAGGTCCTTTTTAAGGGGAAACTCCGCTGTTGTTGAAAAAATATAGAAAATAAAAAAATTAATATTGCATATGCAATTACTGCACAAGCCATATTGTAATCTTCTTAAAAATCACCTTTCCATTTCAATCTGCAGCCACTGTAATTTGTATGTGAAATTCAATGCAATGTGGCAACCTGGAAATAAGCTGTATACCACTGGTGTACAGAATGCTGCCAAAAGCATAATTTTCTGCTTGTATGATTGGCTCACTTATTTTCCCAGAAGCACTAAGATACAAATCAGATTTTAGGCATTCTCTGCAATAGGAATTTCAGTTTGGTGAGATACTCTATGAGGATTAAATACTTCTAAAGGTGAGTAGACAGTGCACCCTTTCTCATTAAAACACTGGGCACCAGGTAAGTATAATGAACCATATTCCCCCATTTAGAATCAGTCTGAAATCAGGCAGGTGAAACAAACAGCTATTTCTTTACAGAGGAAAGAGGTGGGAATCTGCAAGAGTTTGTTAAAATCCCTACAATGTACATTGGTCATCCAGATGGGATTGTTTTTTTCTCAGCAAAAGTGGAGTTGCTGTTCAACTTTTCAGTATATCTTACCAAAGCAATTTTTTTTTTATCTATCTTGTATTTGTGCTTGTTGTGCCATCCCTCCACTACTCTATAAGATGTTTAGACATGTACAGCCCTTTTTAAGAGAATGTATAGAAATAACAATGATGTACAGATATATTTGTTAAAGAGATCGATGTATGAGAAAATATTAATGAGCGTGTAAAGCCCAAACTTTTTTTGTAGTTTATGGTTTAGTAGGGAAGGATTAGAACCTCTTTTAGGTTTTCCATCCTCTCTATTCTAGGGTTGCCACGTCATCCCACTAAAACTGAAAACATATTAATTACACAGGTTCTGTGGCTGAGTAAGGTGGTAATTAAACTCACTTAGTGCCTAATATGAATTAAATTAGCATCAGAACCTGTGTAATTAATATGTGTTTGGGTTTAAAGGGATGAGGTGGCAACTCTACTCTATTTTACTTTGAGATTCCTCCTCTCTGTTTTAGGTTGTCACAGTCTAAAGTCAGACTAGGCCAACAGCTATAGCAGTAGAGAGGATCCCACCAACCAGCTGGATAAGTATAAACGCAGGTCACCCTAGCGGATGACATGGCTCACCTGAGGTGCAGAGTCTTAGCGCTAACCAGTGTTCACCAGAGCTCTTGATGGAGGAGATGGGTTTGCGGAATGTTAGGACCAGGTCACGGTCCTCAGGATCATCCCACCAGGAGGTGAACAAGCTGAGGTCCAGTTACATATATAGCAGGTTGGGTTCAAGCAGAAGCATAGTCAGTAAACAAGCCATAGGTCGGTAACAAGTGGCTGCAGGTTGAGATCAAGCAGAAGCGTAGTCAAGGAACAAGCCAAAGGTCAATAACGAGAGATAGCAAACATATTGATGGCAGCAGGAGTGACAAGAATGAGATATTCGCTGAAGAAAGCACAATAATCTGGCAAACAGGAAGAGCAAAGGCATGGTTTAATAGGTAGTTCATGGGAGGAGCAAGGAGTTCAATGTTCAGCAGAAACAAGGCTCAAGGGAAGATTGTCTAGTGGATCAAACAGGGAGCTGTCCAGCATCTCAGGTAGTTCAGCGTTTCTGGACACTGTAGAGGTCCTGGGTTCAGATCCAGGCCCTGACATCAATTGATATTTATTTGTCCCGGTGACCATTGTCACAGAGACAGAAAGTGATGGAAAACCAAATTTGATAACCAGAAAAAGTTAGGGTAAATCTCCCAACGAGGAGACTGTTACAATGAGAATGGCCTAAAAGGGAAATTCTTCTCATTTTGTAGAGATTTTCTGTCACTATCTGTTGCATCTCCATAACAGAAAGTAGAGGGAAATATCCCGTTCACAAAGCCAGCTCCATAAAGCCATGATGTGATGAGTTTGTGAGTGTGGAGGAACTTGAGTGTTCTGCACAGAGCCCTAACCTCAACCCTACAGAATGAATAGTAACACAGATTGTAGACCAAGTCTTCTCATCCAGCATGACTGTGCCCAGTGCACAAAATCAGATCTATAAAAACATGGCTTGACATGTTTGGTGTGGAGGAACTTGGGCAGAATGCTATTGGATGAATTGGAATGCTATTTGCAAGCAAGGTCTTCTCATCCAATATCCTTACTCAGGGCTTTTTTTCAGTGGGAACATGGGGTAATGCAGTTCCGGCACCTCCAGCACTGAATTTATAATGGCAAGGGGTGCTGGCGTGTACTGGAGGGTCTATTGATGATGGCTGTTGAGGGATCTATTGCTACTAAGGGATCTATATTTGCATGGGGATTTATTGTTGCTGGGGGTTCTATTGCTGCTGATTGGAGATCTATTGTTGCTAGGGGGTCTTATGTTTATGGGGAGTCATTTGTTGCTGGGAGAGATCTACTGTTGAGTGAGGGGTTTATTGATGCTGACTTCCGGGAGATCTTTTGTTGCTGCCGGGGTTATTGTTGTTGAGGTAGATTTATTGTTGCTGGGGAGATCTGTTGTTGCTGGGAGGATCTCTTGTTCTTGACTGCAGGGGATCTAGTTCACTGCTTTTCTTGTTACCATTAAGAAATTCCTTATAAATTACTTGGCATTATAAAATTCTACTTGGTTCTGTATTCTCTAAAAGGGGCATTTCTGGGAGGTGGGTAGGGGGTGAAACCAAGGAACAGTACTTAAAATTGGGTAGGGGGCAGAGACAAGGGTGACTCAGAAGGACGGAGTTCCTGCACCTATTCTCGGAGAAAAAAAAACCTGTCTATACCTGAATTGACCATTGGCTGAATGAGCACAAATTCCTACTGACAAACTCCACAATCTTTTGGAAATCCTTCTCAGTAGATGGGAGACTGTTATGGCCCCAAAAAGGGACTGGTATTCCTGCCCTTGGCTTTGGATCAGGATGTCCAACAAACTAATTTAGGCATGATGTTCAGGTGTCCATAAACGTTTGGCTGTACAGTGTAGTTTCCCTTTAATTAAAACATAAGACAATTTTCCTATGAACAATGTTATTTTAAATTGTTAGAAAGGCAACTAGTTTAGGTTTTCCACCAATTTCTTACTTTTCTCATGACATATTGGAGCTAATTTATGATAATGAGTGGGAGTTTAAAAAAATAACAAATTATTTTCTTATGCCTTGACCTCAGTGAAGCCATCTTAGACAATCCGTGTTCCCCCAACGTATTAACGATATAAACTCTCAGTATCTATAAAGTCAGTGGGAAGACTGATAGACTCACATTTATGAATGTGTAGCTTTTTATTGATAACCAGCAGTCAATTAACATTCTTCTGAGGCCTCCTACATGTATGTGTCACCATGCTTATACAGATAACAATAGATTGTTTCCTGTTGCACAGTATGTAGCCATGGATTCGTGTGGGAGATCATTACCATTTTAAAGAAACTCTGCCACCAATTTGAAAAAAAATTTAATGTAAAAGCACAGAAAATTCAAGCATTTTAAATAGTTAGTCGCAGTGGTTTTCCTTTCCATATCTGATTTGAAATAATTTGTGGGCTTTTGAACTTGCAAAAAATATGATTTCTCCTGGAAAGTTAATTCCATAGCACAGCCCCCTCCCTCTGTGCCAGAAAGAAGCTTTTACTGCACCAATGCCACAAAAAAGCCCGGTTACAATATGCCTGACAACACCATGACATGCCTAAGTGGGCCTTTTTGTGTCATTGATGCAGTAAAGGCTTCTTTCTGGCACCTCGACCATGCAGCTCATTTTTGCTCAAGTGCCATCATATTGTGCTCCTTCAAAACAACCACACTGTCTTTTTCAAGAGCAGCCTGTATTTTTCTTGTGGCTACCTGTGGGTTTCCCTTTGTATCCCGAACAATTCTTCTGTCAGTTATGGCTGCAATCCATCTTGGTCAACCTGACCTTTGCTTGGTATCAAGAGATCCCCAAACTTTCCACTTCTTAATAGATGATTTAACAGTACTGATTGGCATATTCAAGGTTTTGGACATCTTTTTATGTCCTTTTCCATCTTTATAAAGTTCCATTATCTTGTTATTCAGGACTTTTTACAGTTCTTTTCTGATCCCCATGGCTCAGTATCTAGCCTAGTCAGTGCTTCCACATAAGAGCTAACAAACTCATTGACTATTTATACACTGACACTGATTGCAATTTAAAAAGCCACAGATGTGGGACATTAACCTCTAATTGGCATTTTAACCCGAGTGTGCCACCTTGTGTGTCTGTAACAAGGCCAAACATTCCAGGGTATGTAATCTTTTGATCCAGGCCATTTGGGTGATTTCTGTTATTATTATTTAAAAAAGAGTCAAACAACTATGATAATAAATGGCTTCATATGATCATCATCCTTCAATAAAAGAGCATTTTTTGGCATGACCAGTCATATTTTCAATATCAATGCCAAAATTTTACAATTTCTGCCAGGGTATGCAAACTTTTGAGCACAAATGTACATATACAGTTGTGTTCAAAATAATAGCAGTCAGACATCACTAACCTGATCAATCACTGGTTTTGGTAGAAATGATATTTCTACATGGCAAATACTTTACTAGCAGGTGTAGAAGAGTAATAGAAATCCAGCAGACCCAACAGTCATGACATGCATGCTGCTGATTCTGTGTCATTGAATCACTAATTGAAAGGGGCATGTTCAAAATAATAGCAGTGTGGAGTTCTATTAGTGAGGTCATTCATTCTTTGAAAAACAGGTGGTAAATATTGCCCTTATTTGAGGAAGGAAGGCAGCAAATGTTGTACATGCTGGTTACAGTGCATTTCTCTCTGAAATTCTGAGGAAAATGGGTCGTTCCAGACATTGTTCAGAAGAACAGTGTACCTTGATTAAAAAGTTGATTGGAGAGGGGAAAACATATAAAGAAGTGCAGAAAATGATAGGCTGCTCAGCTAAAATGATCACAAATGCTTTAAAATGGCAACCAAAACCTGAAAGACGTGGAAGAAAGCGAAAAACTACCATTCGAATGGATAGAAGAATAGCCAAAATGGCGCGGACTCAGCCAACAACCAGCTCCAGGAAGATGAAAGAAGGTGTAAAGTTCCCTGTGAGTACTGTTACAATTAGAAGACGCCTATGTGAAGCCAAGCTATCTGCAAGAAGCCCCCGCAAAGTCCCACTGTTGAAAAAAAGACGTGCTGAAGAGGTTACAATTTGCCAAAGAGCACATTGACTGGGCTAAAGAGAAATGGCGCAAAATTTTGTGGACTGATGAAAGTGAGATTGTTCTTTTTGGGTCTAGTGGCCGGAGACAGTTTGTCAGACGACCCCCAAACACTGAATTCAAGCCACAGTACACTGTGAAGACAGTGAAGCATGGTGGTGCAAGCATCATGATATGGGGATGTTTCTCATACTACGGTGTTGGGCCTATTTATCGCATACCAGGGATCATGGATCAGTTTGAATACATCAGAATACTTGAAGAGGTCATGCTGCCTTGCTCAATTTTTTAGAGGAACAACACAAATTTGATATATTTTTCTTCATGTTTTGATTTGGAATAGAATGTGTAGTGTTCCCAATGCATCAGTGTGTATGTAAATAAAACCTATTAGAAAGATTTTGAGCTTTATTCACTTTTTTCAACAGACTGCTATTATTTTTAACACAACTATATATATATATATATATATATATATATATATATATATATAATTATTTTTTTTTTAATGGCTATAAAAAGGATTTATTTTCCCTCTAAACGCCCCTACCTCAAGATACCCAGGGCTTTTGTTCAGTGGAAACCCAGAGGAACCTCCAGCGCTGAATGTATGTAATAGCAAGGAGTGCTGGAGTGTGATGGAGGGTCTATTGATGCTAGTTGCCAGGGGATATATTGTTGCTGTGGGGGTCTTATGTTGGCGGGAGGGATCTACTATTGAGGAAGGAATCTATTGTTGCTGGCAGCTCGAAGTTCTATTATTTCTGGCTGCTGGAAGATCTGTTGTTGCTGGGGGAATCTATTGTTACCAGGGGGGCCAATCGTTGCTTGTAGGATCTATTGTTGATGTCTGTAGGGGATCTATTTTACTGTTTTGGGTTTTTTTTGTTATCATTAACAAATTCCATACTAAGTCACTTAACACCAAAAAAATGATACTTGTTTCTCTAAAAGGGGCAGTACTGGTAGGTGGGTATGCCTGCACCCATTCTCTTAGAAGAAAAAGCCCTGGAAATACCTATGTGTGCATGAATACATACTGTAGGCTAATAGGGTGTTTAGAAGCAGAAAAAAAAACCTGCCAGATGCTCCTAAAAGCAGTGTTTTAATGCTCATTGTGCATGAGGTCTTAGTGCAGTAAATAGTTTATTTGGGCCAGCTTGGCTTGACATTAAATGCGGAGTTTTTAACATTTCTAGGTTTCCCCTATCTACACTTCTTGAGTTCAGAGCCACTTTAATAAAAAATCACATCCTTGCTATTAAACCTAGAAAAAAAAGTTTTAACTGGAGATCTACAATGTACTTTAAACTTTTGATTCACAACATTCAAAACTTCGATACCCATTCCAGTATTTTCAAAAGAGTAAAAGGAATTGTTTTCCAGATCTGAGTTAATAACATTCATCAAACTGTAGCGTCTTCCTCGCCTCTTAACAAAAAGTGCTAATGGATTGTGGGCAAATGTCATTTATCGTACAGGAAATATTGTGACATGCCATTTGAGTCCCGGGAACATTTTCACCACCCCTTTTTTGTCTTCCATCCAAGAAATGTCATTTGTCTCTGATGCTAAATGTGTTATGTTAATGTTTCTATGAAAATGTTACATTTATTCCTCAAGCTTCAAGTATTGCTTTTTCCCTTTTCCTTTTTTTTTACCCACTGCTTTCAAAGCACTCTGTGAACCGAGATACCGATTTCCTATGGTGTATTAAGAAATTATTAATACAGAAAATGTGTGTAAAGGCAGAAAAGCTAAACTTTCATCAGGTTCGGAAGTGTATGAATTCTATCTTTTTGAAAATGAATTTTTATCTTTAATAGGTACACTTGCATTTCCTTTTTATGTTTTTATTTAATTCATTTTTTATACTGTTGTATTATGGTGCAGGCTTATCAAGAGATAAATAAACTTGTGGCTGCTATTTTGTTTAAGTTTTAGAGATTCAACTTCAGGCTTTGATATAGAAGTGATTTTGGTGGCTGTAAAGCTGCTCTATCACTTCTAAAGCCTAGAAACTTTGCTCCCCCCCTTTTGTATAGGTCACAGGCTCACCTGTACCCTAAGTAACCCAGGGACAACCATCCCCAATTTTAGGATGGAGAGTGGAGGGGAGTCATGAAACATCCATTTCTCGATTTCTCTTGTGCTCAACAAAACTGAAAGCACTCTGAGTCTTGAGCACATCCAAGTTGTCAGATCCTGGCCAATGTGGTCAGAAAAACAGCTAATCAAGTACAATCTGGAAGTAATCTGGTTGGGGGTAAGGAAGAGAACAGCAGGCAGCACCTAATATTGAGAACTAGTTGACTGTTATATTAGTACAACCTTGCCACTTAGCAATGACTTACTTTCTAAATACTTACTTGTATTTTCTCCCTGCCAGTGCAGGAGTGTCAGGCTGCATAGCTGTTCTGTCTCCTAATCAGGGCTGCTGTTAGAAACCATGGGGCCCCATGCAGCCAACCTGACAGGCCCCCCCTAAAAATAGAAAAGTACAGCTTACTATGCTTACTATGTGAGTAATAGGTACCGATCATTAACTGTTGACAAATCAGCAGGGGATCAAATACTTATTTCCTTCACTACGTATATATATATATATATATATATATATATATATATATATATATACAGTGAGGCAAAAAAGTATTTAGTCAGCCACCAATTGTGCAAGTTCTCCCACTTAAAAAGATGAGAGAGGCCTGTAATTGGCATCATAGGTAGACCTCAAGTATGAGAGACAAAATGAGAAAACAAATCCAGACAATCACATTGGCTGATTTGGAAACAATTTATTTGCAAATTATAGTGGAAAATAAGTATTTGGTCACCTACAAACAAGCAAGATTTTTGGCTCTCACAGACCTGTACCTTCTTCTTTAAGAGGCTCCTCTGTCCTGCACTCATTACCTGTATCAATGGCACCTGTTTGAACTTGTTATCAGTATAAAAGACACCTGTCCACATCCTCAAACAGTCACACTCCAAACTCCACTATGGTGAAGACCAAAGAGCTGTCGAAGGACACCGAAAACAAAATTGTAGACCTGCACCAGGCTGGGAAGACTGAATCTGCAATAGGAAAGCATCTTGGTGTGAACAAATCAACTGTGGGAGCAATAATTAGAAAATGGAAGACATACAAGACCACTGATAATCTCCCTCGATCTGGGGCTCCACGCAAGATCTCACCCCGTGGGGTCAAAATGATCACAAGAACAGTGAGCAAAAATCCCAGGACCACACGGGGGGACCTAGTGAATGACCTGCAGAGAGCTGGGACCAACATAACAAAGGCTACCATCAGTAACACACTACGCCGCCAGGGACTCAGATCCTGCAGTGCCAGATGTGTCCCCCTGCTTAAGCCAGTACATGTCCAGGCACGTCTGGAGTTTGCTAGAGAGCATTTGGATGATCCAGAAGAGGATTGGGAGAATGTCATATGGTCAGATGAAACCAAAATAGAACTGTTTGGTAGAAACACAACTCGTCGTGTTTGGAGGAGAGAGAATGCTGAGTTGCATCCAAAGAACACCATACCTACTGTGAAGCATGGGGGTGGCAACATCATGCTTTGGGGCTGTTTCTCCGCAAAGGGACCAGGACGACTAATCCATGTACAGGACAGAATGAATGGGGCCATGTATCGTGGGATTTTGAGTGCAAACCTCCTTCCATCAGCAAGGGCATTGAAGATGAAACGTGGCTGGGACTTCCAACATGACAATGATCCCAAACATACTGCCTGGGCAATGAACGAGTGACTTCGTAAGAAACATTTCAAGGTCCTGGAGTGCCCTGGCCAGTCTCCAGATCTCAACCCCATAGAAAACCTTTGGAGGGAGTTGAAAGTCTGTGTTGCCCAGCGACAGCCCCAAAACATCACTGCTCTAGAGGAGATCTGCATGGAGGAATGGGCCAACATACCAGCAACAGTGTGTGCCAACCTTGTGAAGACTTACAGGAAACGTTTGACCTCTGTCATTGCCAACAAAGGATATATAACAAAGTATTGAGATGAACTTTTGATATTGACCAAATACTGATTTTCCACCATAATTTGCAAATAAATTCTCTCATAGTTGTGGTCTACCTAAGATGCCACTTACAGGCCTCTCTCATTTTTTTAAGTGGGAGAACTCGCACAATTGGTGGCTGACTAAATACTTTTTTGCCCCACTGTGTATATATATATATATATATATATATATATATATATATAAATAAATTTTATTGTAATTTATCCTTATGATGGATAAATACTGTGAAAATATTTAATTAACAAAATGCTATATGCATTGGTGTTGTCGCTTAAAAGAAATGTATAAAGAAGCATCTCACATTTGTCATGGTACTGTCTTTAACTTCAAGCAGTGACTGTAAGGCTGCTCTTTAAATTCATTGTAAATATTAGCACAATGAATATCCAGTTAACACAGGCAGCACATTTTTCCATGAATGTCAAACGAAAGATGATCTTAGTTATTATTGTGTTTACATTGCAGCAGACACATAAAATCTATTAATACATCAGTTTTATTATAGCCCCAGATTGAGATTGTATTTTTTTCTAGTTTCAGATTCTGTGTCAACAGTAAGTTGATACAAAGTTTAGACTATTGTCCGTTTGTATTTGTTTTTTTAGTCTCTTACAGCCTCAGGACATAGTTGAGAGACATAAAAAAAGAATGGCAAAACAGTACAAGGCTGAGAGGTGAACCATTACTGCACAATATGCAATGTCAAATACAATTGAACAAATATTCAGAACAAAATATAATATGGTCTGACAACATAAAATACCACCATTCTTAGCAAGATAAGTCAGTATGTCTCTGTTGCCAAAACAAATATGTACTGTACAAATACAGCCAATAATATAAAAAAAGAAATTTGTTTAAAAAAAGGGTGTAGATCTTATTAACTCCACTTCTGGTAAGAAACAAAAAATTCCCTTTGGGTGTTCTATAGGTACATTGAAAGGATTGTAACAAAATTTGTAGCAGATTTCTACCTTTTTCTGTTTTAAAGAATTAGCTGTTTGTCTCATCATGTCCTTTCCAGACTGATCCTGAATGGCGTCAGGACCTGGATCACCTGCTGGTGGAGCAGTGCTTCTCAGAGCAGATGGTTGTAGTTTCAGTGTCTATCAGTGGGTGTCTCCCAGATCCCAGTAATCAGTTTCCACCTGATGTGGCTGCTGGGATTATACTGGGATTTTAATTTTTTTTTACTAGAAATGGCGGCGATCAGTGACTTATAGCGGGACTCCAGCACACATTCTGACACTGGGGGGAACTGACTTGGTGTCACTGACCCCCAGTGACACTATTACAGTAATAAGTGCAAAAAAAAAAAGCACTGACACTGTTCTAATGGCACTGGGCAGGAAGAGGTTAACATGAGGGGCGCTCAAAGGGTTAACTGTGTTCTGGGTGTGTTTTACTATGAGGCGGTATCTGTGTGCTTCACTGTAAGCACACTGCTTTGGATGGCTGTGCTGTTTCCCAGTTCTCCTCCGTGTTGGAGATCCTCGGTAATCACTGGGTGCCGACAATTAATCACCGGCCAGGACCCGGTGATTGACAGCCACGGCCGCAAATGGCGGCGGGGGTAGGGCGTGCGCGCGCGCCCCCTACTTGGCAATGCAAAATCACACACACATATATAGTTGTGTTAAAAATAATAGCAGTGTGTTGAAAAAAGTGAATAAAGCTCAAAATCCTTCTAATAGCTTTTATTTCCATCCACACAAATGCATTGGGAACACGACACATTCTATTCCAAATCATAACATGAAGAAAAATATATCAAATTTGTGTTGTTCCTCTAAACAAATGGAAGAAAAGTGAATATTAGACGGTTCAAAAAAATAGCAGTGTTTGTATTCTTCTTTACAAACTCAAACATTCACTATATAAACTGAAAAATGTTTGAAGATTTTGCTTTCCTTTGAATCACTTAATGAATATATGGTTGTATAATTGCTGTTTCTGAGAACTGCTGTACATCTGTGTTGCATGGAGTCACCCAACTTCTGGCCCCTGTGATCAGGTATTCCAGCCCAGGATGATTGGACTACATTCCACAGTTCTTCTCTATTTCTTGGTTTTGCCTCAGAAACTGCATTTTGATGTCACCCCACAAGTTTTCTATTGGATTAGGATCCGGGGATTGGGCTGGCCACTCCATAACGTCAATCTTGTTGGTCTGGAACCAAGATGTTGCACGTTTACTGGTGTGTTTGGGGTCGTTGTCTTGTTGGAACACCCATTTCAAGGGCATTTCCTCTTCAGCATAAGGCAGCATGACCTCTTCAAGTATTCTGATGTATTCAAACTGATCCATGATCCCTGGTATGCGATAAATAGGCCCAACACCGTAGTATGAGAAACATCCCCATATCATGATGCTTGCACCACCATGCTTCACTGTCTTCACAGTGTACTGTGGCTTGAATTCAGTGTTTGGGGGTCGTTTGACAAACTGTCTCCGGCCACTAGACCCAAAAAGAACAATCTTACTTTCATCAGTCCACAAAATGTTGCGCCATTTCTCTTTAGGCCAGTCAATGTGCTCTTTGGCAAATTGTAACCTCTTCAGCACACGTCTTTGTTTCAACAGTGGGACTTGCGGGGGCTTCTTGAAGATAGCTTGGCTTCACATAGGTGTCTTCTAATTGTAACAGTCCTCACAGGGAACTTTACACCTTCTTTCATCTTCCTGGAGCTGATTGTTGGCTGAGTCCTTGCCATTTTGGCTATTCTATCCATTTGAATGGTAGTTTTTCGCTTTTTTCCACGTCTTTCAGGTTTTGGTTGCCCTTTTAAAGCATTTGCGATCATTTTAGCTGAGCAGCCTATCATTTTCTGCACTTCTTTATCTGTTTTTCCCTCTCCAATCAACTCCAATCAAGGTACGCTGTTCTTCTGAACAATGTCTGGAACGACCCATTTTCCTCAGAATTTCAGAGAGAAATGCACTGTAACCAGCATGTACAACATTTGCTGCCTTCCTTCCTTAAATAAGGGCAGTAATTGCCACCTATTTTTCAAAGAATGAATGACCTCACTAATAGAACTCCACACTGCTATTATTTTGAACATGCCCCTTTCAATTAGTGATTCAATGACACAGAATCAGCAGCATGCATGTCATGACTGTTGGGTCTGTTGGATTTCTATTACTCTACTACACCTGCTAGTAAATTATTTGCCATGTAGAAATATCATTTCTACCAAAAACAGTGATTTATCCGGTTAGTGATGTCTGACTGCTATTATTTTGAACACAACTGTATATATATATATATATATATATATATATATATATAATTTTGCACACCCATGCCACCCTGTAGCAGTATTTCTGCTATAGGGCGGTCGGGAAGCGGTTAAGGGAAAATTTCACTTTTATTTAGGTTTCACTTTATTTAAATAACCCCCCTGATGAGTGCAGTGCCTGTACTATTAAATATATAGTTAAAACAACAGAACACATACCATACAATATACTGCATATTGTAGATAGTAAGGTGTAAGATGGTTTTACATCAATTATTTATCTATAATTTTTCCATCCCACTCATCTTCAGCTATGTTGCTCTCCACCTTCCTTATATCCTGCTCAGTCAAGAAGCAGTTGAACTTTTTAAATTGCGGCAATAAACTATGGAACAGTGCAGGATGTAGATTAACTAAAACTCAACCTCACACTGTACTCACTGGACCAGCAAGTAATGAGAAAAAGAGGAACCAAAGACTAATAAAATTTTTTCTTTTTCCATTTAACTTATTTATTATTTTTATTGTACAGGATGGTACAAAATCGTGTTTTAAAGGGTAAACAATAATAGTTGGCAGTCAATTTTATTTTAATTTCTTTTGAAGGCTTTAGAAACAATTGAATATTGTCCCTGATACTTTTTTTTATTTGCACTAACATACAATATTTCTGGAGAAGCTTATGGGGTGTACCCCCTTCTTCAAGGTCCAAGCAGCACTACTGCACAAAGTCTTAGCAGACAATCTCTAAGAAAAAACACAAAACAAAACCACACAAACAAACATGCACAGCAACAGTAATTAACAAAGTAGTAGACTCAGGTATTTAAATAAAATATAAGTATGTTGTATATAGGCGAGCACTGGCAATAACTATGGAGCAGCTAGCACACAAGGTAAAGGTAACGATCCCCAAAAATATATAGAGAGAGAAGTGCAGCGCTAAAAATGCATTAAAAGAGAACTTTATGAATTGAGCGGTACATTAAAGTGCATCACGTAAAGTGCAAATCTGTCAGCAATTCAACTCTATAAATTGAACTGAACAGTAAAGTGCATCATATACAGGATAATATAATAATAATAATATCCATGATGGAACGTGATATAAGGTGCACTAAAATTGCGAAATTAGGGTAGAATTAAACGGATGATAATATAATAATGTCCGTGATTATACGTGGTAATTGGTGAATCATGAATCCATAAAATGTCAAATAAATGTCTGTAGAATCATAAGGTGCAGCAAAATGAAGGTGCAAAGTGCAAGTGTGGTATTGATCACCCAGGGGAATCCATCACCTCTGTCAGATGTACACTCACCAGAATATAACTGGTAACAGGCAATCAAGCATATCACATCTGGAGATGGGAGGCTGCTTCATCTTGAGCATTGGTTGAAAGATGAGCCCTTGTCCTAAGGGAAATAGCTTACCACAGGAGCCAGAAATTGCATATAGTGTAGTATTTATTTGAATAAATTAAAAAATATCCACTTTGAATCAAACAGGTAAACAGGTAAAAGGAAATTCTAAGATAGCCGCCGCTCCGTCCTACAGCAGAGGCGGCGTGACGTCAGCAAATGCGGCTCCACCCGATGCATTTCATGCGCATGCACATCTTCAGGGCTACGCCCATTGGGCACTGCATACTAGTACATTACCTATAAATGGAGCTCTCCAGGAGCGTGCACATGGGAGTCGCATTGCATCTGCACACAGAACAACTGTAAATGTGGTCTGAAAAAAAATTATTTTGTTTTGGATTGATTCCTTAAGTCTCCAATTTTGTTCTGTTGCATGCATAACAAAATTTGTCTTGTTTCGTTTTCGACCAAATTAAAAATTTTAAAATGGATTTGAAATATTCAAATCACATTTGAATCGAATTTGAATCCAAAATATCAAATCAATCTGAATTCATAGAATAGCTGGTTCTATTCTATTCCAAATTCCAAATTCAAATCTCAGAAGACAGTTATATTATTTCTATTCTATTCTTTTCTATTCTATTCCTTTATTTTCTATTCTATTTTATTCTATTCTTTATTTTCTAGTCTATTCTGTTTTGTTTCACTCTATTCTGTTTAGATCTATTCTATTCTTTTTGTATTCTATTTTAATCTTTTATTTTATTTTCTATTCTGTTCTATTGTTTTCTATTCCTTTATTTTCTATTCTATGCCTTTATTTTCTATTCTATGTTATTCTATTCTTTTATTTGTAATTTGGAAATTCAGATACATCTGATTCTCTGAATAGCAACATTTTTTCTGGATTTCAATTCGGAACAAAATGAATCCCACATTACCCGTTGACAGGTAGGGGGGACATTTATGACAGAGGAGACCTCTAGAGTCTCTTCTGCTATAAAAACCCGATCTTTCAGCAAATTTTTAACTTCACTACCACTTTAGTTTGGATAGTTTGTGAGATAAGGAAATTGAACTGGAGGGGAGAAGTGACAGAATTTGATCTATTCGCCGAGCCCTGGGCACCAAAGGAGCCGTGGGGTTACACTCAGAAGGCGGCATAGGAGTTCCTGCTCCACCGGACCTCCAGTCTACTTACATGCTTACTAGCCATCTACCTTTGTGTATGTATTTTACATTAAATTTACCTGATTTTTAACCTTCTACACTTAGAGAGGCGCTGCTGTCTTTCTTCTTAATCTGCATCTAGGAGTATCTACAAGCTGTTACAGCCGGATGCCTGCTATCACGAGCCCACATATCCACGAACCCCCCACCAAAGATGGACTTGGACGTTAATTCCACATGGACCTTACATTAACTCATATCTATCCATGGTCCACCACCTACCCCTCATAGGGTAGATGTTCAAGCACTCCCTATCCCCATTTACTACAGAATGGGAGCCTAGGTTCACACTTGTGCAGTGTGGCATATCGCATGTGATTAGCACAGGAACCACACTGCATTCTTGTGCAAATCACATGTGAATTCTGTGTGGTGCGATTTTAGCCATTTATTTTGTATGGCTCAAATTGCACCACATCCGCACCAAAAAGGTGTAGGGACCTTTTTTTGGTACGCACTAGAATCAGATGTGTATTCACACCTATGCGATCTGATTCTGCACATCGCACCGCGTTTCACGGACTGATTTTGGGGTGTTGTTAACTTAACATACACACCCGCTGTGGTTCGCATGAATGGGGTGTGATTATGATGTGGTGCGGAATTCGCACAGAAACCGCTGCAAATTCCGCACCGCATCAGTGTGAACCCAGGCTGAGAGTAGTCATAAAAATGTTGAATAGTGATTTAGGAAGCTGAGGTCCACGTGTGTCAAATAGAATTTTCATTCTTAGTACAAAATTTTCCTTTCCTGAGTAGTTTTACAATTCCCTTTTAAGTTCACTATTTGAGCAAAAAGAATAAATGCACATTTTTTTGAAGGTAAAAAAATGTGCTTTTATTATTTTTGATTGCAGGAGCCTGTAAAGCGTTGCACCAGCGATCAGCAGATCACTGGTGCCTTGCAGGTCTCCTGCAGATATGACATCAGTGGTGTATTTTGGTTTTGTCCTGCCCTAGACAAGACTAAAACCATGGCCCCCCGATCTAAATGTGTCCCACCCCTTCCTGTTTAGGATCCACCCCTTCACATGTAAAGTCCGCCCCTTCCACTTTAGGCTCCACCTCTTCCTATTAGAGCTCCACCCCAGGAGACGGTCAGAGACTGCGGACAGGATACGGGAGAGGGTCCCCACAACCCCTCCCACTGCATCAAGGTTCACAAAGTTCCCTCTCCTTTAATCAGGGTCCCCAGAGTCCCCCCTCAACATTAGGGTCCAAAAAGCCCCCTCCTATAAATCAGGATTCCCCTTTAAATCATGGTCTCCAGAGTCCCTCCACCTTATGTGCATCAGGGTCCCCATGGCAGATCCCCTTATATCAGGGTCCCCCAGAATTCCCTCCTTAAATTAGGTTTCCCAGAGTCCTCCCTACTTACATCAAGTCCCCCCCAATACATCAGGGTCAGTCCTTTACATCATGATCTCCAGAGTCCCTCCACCTTACATAAGGGTCCCCATAGGCCCTCCCTTTACATAATGGTCCCCTAGAGCCCTCCTCTTAAATCCTGGTCCACATAGTCTCTACCACTTACATCAGGGTCTCAAGAGTCCCCCAATACATTAGGGTCCACCTTTACATCATGGTCTCCAGAGTCCCCTCCACACATAGACCCTCCCCATACATCAGGGTCCCCCAGAGACCCAGATCCCCCTCCTTAAATAAGGGTCCCCAGAGTTCCCCCCTTCCCTTACATCAGGGTTCAAAATGTTCCCCCAATAAATCAGGGTCCCCCTATACATCATGATCTTCAGAGTCCCCCAGCTTACATCAGGGTCCCTAGAGCTCATTCTCTTTAATTTGGGTCCCCAAAGTTCCCCCTGCCTTTACATCAGGATCCCCCTAACCCCCCTTACTTCAGAGTTCATTCCATCTCATTCCTCCAGGCAGCTACTCGAACTGGAAGAAGGAAGTCCTGTCCTTGCTGCCCTCCTCCTCCTTTGAATGTCATGGCCTGGGGGCGGGGCAAGCACCTGATTGGTTGTTAGGACTGCCGATGTCCTAGCAACCAATCACATGCTCTCCCCACCCCCACTAGTGCTGACAGTGACAACACAGGGTAGCGGCACGGCAGTGGATGTCACTTGGCTCTGATGCACAGCCTGCCCGTTGATAAGGCTGAACCACGTGGCTTCAGGCAGGGTGCTCTGGGTGGTTCAGACCTCCCAAACCCCCACTTATCTACGTCCCTGCATTCGAACACAGCCGAGCTGCCCCCCGCCCGAGCACACACGACCTTGCCTGAACACAGCCAAGCCTGGCCCCCCCACCCGAGCACAAATGAGCTCGCTCCCCCATCCGAGCACAGCCCTTTGTAGATGGCACTGGTCCCTACTGCCTGCACCAGACCTAGGGAGACTGACAGTTGTTTTGTGTTTCTTCCATTTGCGAATGATTGCACCAACTGTTGTCACCTTCTCACCAAGCTGCTTGGCTATAGTTTGGTAGCCCAGTCCAGCCTTGTGTAGGTCTACAATCTTGTCCCTGACATCCTCGGACAGCTCTTTGGCCTTTGCCATGGTGGAGAGTTTGGAATCTGATTGTTTGATTGCTCCTGTGGACAGATGTCTTTTATACAGGAGACTGCTTCTAATCTCAGCTTGTTACTTATATGAAAGAATTCTGGTAGCCATGATGATAGGGGATCAAATACTTATTTCCCTCATGAACATGCAAATCAGTGTATAATTTGTTAGACATGCATTTCTTTTGAATTTTTTGTTGCTATTCTGTCTCTCAGTGTTACAATACACCTACCATTCGATTTTTAGACTGATCATTTCTTTGTGAGTGGAAAAACATTCAAAATCAGCAGGGGATCAAATACTTATTTCCTTTACTGTACGTGGTTATTTGTTTCCTGGGTTTTCAGGGCCATGTTTATGCTAGTTTTGATGATGGTTACTTGTACCAATTGCAATAGTCATAACTTGAGATTCCCCCATCCAAAGGTTGAACTAGATAGCCAAAGCCATTAGATACAGCGTAGCCAAGAAGAGCCTGAACTGAAGGTCTGGCATTGTCAATGGGGTTTATTTGCTAAAACTGAAAAGTGCAAAATATGGTGCAGCTCTGCATATAAACCAATCAGTGTCCAGGTTTTATTGTCAAAGTTTAAATAAGTTGAAATAAGAACCTGACTGACTAACATACACAGACTCCAGAGAGAGAGATATCATATGACCACATCTGGAATATGCAGTTCAGTTTTGGGCACCAATTCACAAAAAGAACATTGGGGAACTGGAGAAAGTACAGAGAAGGGAAACCAAACTGATAAGAAGCATGGAGGAGCTCAGCTATGAGGAAAGATTAGAGGAACTGAATGTATTCTCTCCTGAGAAGAGGAGATTAAGGGGGGATATGATCGCCATGTATAATACATAAGGGGGGGATATGATCTCCATGTATAATACATAAGGGGGGATATGATCTCCATGTATAATACATAAGGGGGATATGATCACCATGTATAATACATAAGGGGGGGTATGATCACCATGTATAATACATAAGGGGGGATATGATCTCCATGTATAATACATAAGGGGGGATATGATCACCATGTATAATACATAAGGGGGATATGATCTCCATGTATAATACATAAGGGGGGATATGATCTCCATGTATAATACATAAGGGGGGATATGATCTCCATGTATAATACATAAGGGGGGATATGATCTCCATGTATAATACATAAGGGGGGGATATGATCTCCATGTATAATACATAAGGGAGGATATGATCTCCATGTATAAATACATCAGTGGTTCATATAGTGAACTCGGTGTAGAGTTATTCACCCTGAGGTCATCATAGAGGACAAGGGGGCACTCTTTATGTTTGGAGGAAAGGAAATTTAATCTCCAAACATGGAAAGGTTTCTTCACAGTAAGAGCTGTGAAAATGTGGAATAGACTCCCTCAAGAGTTGGTTCAGGCCAGCTCAGTAGATTGTTTTAAAAAAGTCCTGGATTATTTCTTAGATACACAGAATATAACTGGATATAACATTTATAGGTAAAGTGATCCAGGGAATATCCTATTGTCTCTTGGGGGATCAGGAAGGAATTTTTTTCCCTGCAGGAGCAAACTGGATCATGCTTTGCTGGGTTTTTTTTTTTTTTGCCTTCCTCTGGATCAACTGTGGGTATAGGATTATAACTTTTTTTTTTTTTTTTCCTATGGTTGAACTGGATGGACTTTTGTCTTTTTCAGCCAGACTAACTATGTAACTATGTAACTGTGTAGCTGTGCCAGATTCTGAGTGCTCAAGTTTTAGTAAATTCACCCTAATGTGTTACCTTCACTAAGATAACCAGATGATGGATGGTAATTGATGATGGATGATAATTGATGGTGCTATCATTGATGCTAAAAAAAGACATTTTCAGGAGTGATTTTGTTTTTAAAAGGGAACAAACACCCATTCAGCCCAAATGGATGACTGAATAAGGCACATTAGGCCTTCTCTTCCTTGTGCTGCAACTGTAATTATAGAAATCCAATACATCAATTAACACAGATTGATTAGCCAGAGAATTATATGACACCTATAACCTACAGCAAAATATATATAATGAAACAGCTAATTACAGGATACACCACAAACGTTTAATACATGAGCAAGAAAATTACTCTAATTAAGGAAGACATTAATTTTTAACTAATTGCAAAAGCCCCGGTTTCTTTACACTTGCACTTGTCTTCAGTGTGTGATTTTTAAAGCCTGTATAAAAATGTATTTTTACCCACCTCAATACCAGCATGTATTGCCAAAAACCTGCGGCAAAAAATAAGATCAAAATAAAGAAACTAAAAAAACAAGATCACCTAGGGGTATTCGCTTTCAACAAACTGGTTATTTTGGAGGTGTTTGTAACATACTAGCATTTTTAGATATGTTTTATGGTAGAACATTAGGGAAACAGTTTTTCTTTCATGTTCATTTTTTCTGTTTGTGTAGTAAAAAAAAATAAAAAAAGACAGTGGTGATTAACCTCCCTGGCGGTATTCCCGAGTGTAGCTCGAGGTTAACTTTCAGTACCAGAAGCGGTAACCCCGAACTACACTCGGGATTACCCTGCAGCGTTGCTCTGGGTACCCTCCAGCACTTACCTTGTCCTGCACTCCCGCAATGTCCCCCCTGCAGCGTCCCCGGCCATGTCCTCAGGCCGATGCCGGCATCCGTCTTCTGGGTTCTATTCCCTGCGAGCGTCGGGACGTACGGGGGATGGAACTGGCGGGAAATTCAAAAATGTAAAAATGTGACATTCACTAAATACACTAAAATCACATAGTAAAACATTCCTGTATCAACCCATTTCACATACATTTTGTCCCGAGTGCTTTGTCCTGCGCCCTGCCTGCATTTTTACTGTTCTTTCTGCCTGGAAACTGAGAAACGTCCATGGCGTCCAAAAAGCGTCCCTTTAGGTCAAAAGCGGTTTTAGACCGGCTAGAGAACAGCGATAGTAAATCAGAACCACTTGCAGAATTGAGTGATAATGATTCGAGGTGGAAATTCCTCATCAGACACTGAAAACGATTCTGCGACTGAGCTCAGTGATGTGCGAACTTGGCGCTCGATTTAAAATTTGTGTTTTTGGTTTTTTTAATTATTGAATTAAATTTATTATTATATTATTATGTTTTATGATTATTTATTATATTATAATTTATGTTTTCCTGTTTCAAATTTTATCATACCCGGGATGTTTACTAGACTCTTGTTCGAACGGATTTCGGTGAGTTATTCCTAGGAATCACAGGTCTACAATAAAAAAAACAACATATTTCCATGCAAAAAAATGTACCGCCTTGAGCACAGAAATACTGACATAATCAGACCACTAGGGAGGTTAACTATTAGCTGCCCGGCCAATGGCCGTTTGGCGGCTTCGAAAGTGTTCCTGCATTCCGGGTGCACGCCATTTGGCATCCTCCCGCACATGCGCAGTTTGCGCTAATGCAGAGCGGCGCAGCAGCGCGATCTGTCACCGGCCGTGCACCTCGGACACGGCCGGTGACAGATCCGAGTACCGGCTCCCGTTGCTGGTACCATGTGACCTGCTGTGACCAATCACAGCAGGTCACATGACAGTTGTATACAATGGATGGCTTCATTCATGATGCCATCCATTGTATACTAGTGCCTAGCTGTGAATGGTCACAGCTAATCACATGCACATGTCATGTGATTAGCTGTGACCAAATCACAGCTAAGCACAAAAAAAAAAAAAAAAAAAAAATGCTGAATGAATCGATTTCATTCAGGTAAATGCTTGCTTATAGCAAAGTAATTCTTTGCTATAAGCAAATTGTGTAAAAAAAAAAGAATACTGATCACTTCCCCAAAGTAGTACAATGTTACTATGGTAACATTGTACTACTTTGGTCATAGTAAAATATGAAAAAAAAATCTTAAAAAAATAAAAAAAATGTAATAAAAAATTAAATATAATAAAAAAAATAAAAAAAAATAAAAAAAAAATATATATATATTTTTTTTTCATACTGTCACCAGTCAGTGTCCCTGTTCACCACCATGCCAGTTATATGATGACGCTGTACTGCACTGGTGACAGTATGTAAAAAAAAAAATAGTAAAAATAATTTTTTTAATTTTTTCCTTTTTCGAAAAATTATGACAAAAAAATACAACTTCAAAAAACTCGCCATGCCTCTTATGAAGTACGTCAGACTGTCTACTCTGCAAAAAGGGGTCATTTGTGGGATATCTGTACTATTCTGACATTCTTGGACCTCAAGAAATTAGATTGGCTGTCAGTACTTCAGGATTGATCAATATTCAGATCTATACCATAGTTTGTGAACTCTATAACTTTCCTACAAACTAAAAAATACATCCTAATTTGGGTTATTTTCACCAAAGACATGTAGTAGAATACATCTCGGCCTAAATTTATGAAGAACAATTATTTATTTGTAAACTTTTATAACAGAAACAAAGAAAAATGTGTTTTTTTTTCAAAATGTTTGGTCTTTTTTTGTTAATTTAGCAAAAAATAAAAACCCCAGCGGTGATTAAATACCACCAAAAGAAAGCTCTAGTTGTGTGAAGAAAATGATAAAATTTTAGTTTGGGTACAATGTTGTATGACCGCGCAATTGTCATTCAAAGTGTGAGAGCGCTGAAACCTGAAAAATGGCCTGGGCAGGAAGGTGTAAAATTGCACGGTATTGAAACTGTTAAATACCACCATAAAAATCTAAAGAAAATGATATAGGCACTAATCTGGGTACAGTGTTACATGACTGATAAAGGTTTGCCTTTAGATCTACTTTAAGTTACATGGCTGAAGACGTAAATGACACCCACCCTGGCCACAACTGGGAGGCTCTGGGGGCATGTGAGATGCTTATGCACCTTGAGTAATGTAATGTATACATAATCGGGGCAATAGGAATTGTAATTATTATTATTATTATTATTATTATACAGTGTTTATATAGTGCCAAAACGTTTGCTCAGCGCTGTACAATATAGTGGGGGGCAGTACATGAGACAATACAGTAACAAAACAATACACGATGGGTTCGGGGGCCCTGCTCTTTCGAGCTTACGATCTAGGAGGGAGGGGATAGTGGTACAGGAGGAAGTGGCTGTGGGGGATGGAGTGGTAGGAGATTGGCTGTTAGGTGAGGGTGGGGTGAAGTGAGGGGTGTTAGGTGAAGGTGAGACCCTTATGGGCAGGTTGGTTAGAGCTGACCTTCCACCATCCGTGGCACAACAAACTACAGTACTTTAAGTGGGCTCTTTTCCCTGCCCATCGTGTTCAGAGCGTTAGAAGGTTATAAAGAGCTCTGTCTTTAAGAACTTAGATAACACTAAGGAATTTGCCATTTTTTATTTTCTACCATGTCAATCAACATTTTTTAAAGTTGTGCTCAAAAGTTTGCACCCCCCTGGCAGAAATCGTGAAATTTTGGCATTGATATTGAAAATATGACTGATTATGCCAAAAAAAACTCTTATATTTAAGGATAGTGATCATATGAAGCCATTTATTATCACATAGTTGTTTGGCTCCTTTTTAAATCATAATGATAACAGAAATCACCCAAATAGCTCTGATCAAAAGCTTCCATCCCCTGGAATGTTTGGCCTGGGTACAGACAAAAGGTGACACACAGGTTGAAATGGCAATTAAAAATTAATTTCCCACATCTGTGGCTTTTTAAATTGCAATCAGTGTCTGTGTATAAATAGTCACTTTGTTTGCTGTCACGTGGATACACTGAGCAGGCTAGATACTGAGCCATGGGGAGCAGAAAAGAATCATCAAAAGACCTGCATAACAAGGTAATGGAACTTTATAAAGATGGAGAAGAATATAAAAATATATCCAAAGCCTTGAAAATGCCAGTCAGTACTGTTCAATCACTTATTAAGAAGTGGAAAATTCATGGATCCCTTGATACGAAGCCAAGGTCAAGTAGACTAAGAAAGGCTGCAACCACAACTGCCAGAAGAATTGTTTGGGATACAAAGAAAACCCCATAGGTAACCTTAGGAGAAACACAGGCTTCTCTGGAAAAAGAGAGCTGTGTGGTTGTTTTTAGGAAACACAATATGACGATACTTGGACAAAAATGAGCTCCATGGTTGAGCTGCCAGAAAGTAGCCTTTACTGCGCCAATGCCACAAAAAAGCCCGGTTATAATATACCCAATAACACCTTGACATGCCTCACTCGGCTTTTTTGTGGCATTGTGCATTAAAGGCTTCTTTCTGACAACTCAACCAGGCAGCTAATTTTTGTTCAAGTATCATTGTATTGTGAAGACTGTAGACCAAATAAAATCTTGTAGTGGGATGGATGTGACCCTCGGACCATAGTTTCGGGACCCCTGTCCTAAACTAATAACATTTCAAATTGTTGCTTATGTCCCCATATCACGTGGGGGGGATAGCATTTTACTAAATAGTTAGCTATTTTAGATTCACATCTCACAATACATATATTAACACCTGAGGGGTTAAAGTGGAACTGCACTGCATCTGAGTACCACAAACCAAAAATGCTATTTAATTAATTTTTAATATTCAGAACAAATCCTCCATCCATCCATCCATGTCTCCATCCTTTCTTTTGCTGAGAAATAATTTTTAAAAACACCTCCTGCAGGGCCGTCTTTAAGGAGGGGCAAAAGGGCAGTTGCCCTGGGCCCAGTCATTGGTGTGGGGTCCAAAGCAGCTGCCCCATACTTGCCAACTGTACTGCTTTACACTTCTTTGTGCCTGGAGGTCTTTGTCCCAGGCTGTGTCCAATATCTCAGTGTGAAGTGCTGTCACTTATGCTGCCCAGCTCTGCAAGCGTGGGAGTGACGTCATCGCGTTCCGGCCTGTCAGAAGGCTTGCGAATCTGGAAGGAAGACGTGTGAAGATGGAGGCCTCTACAGCGGTGGAAGTGCGCCACTGGAGAGCTTAATTTTCAGATAAATTTTACATAACGTGCTAGTACGCAATGCAGGGGACTTTTGTTTGTCTGCGGTTTACTACCGTTTTAATGTCTGCCTGGTTTAAGCTTTAAATTCAAAATGTTTATTTATCACTATGGAATAATTACAAAAATAAATCTACCGTACATGTCATTGTATATCTGCCATACCATGCACTCCCAAGCGTGCATCAAGCCATCAGCAGACTTTATGTAACCTCAGTAGTGGCTTCCATGGTCTTCCCCTAATGTGAGGCAGACGTCATTAATCCTCCCTGACCCGTATCACCTCCAAAGCCCTCCGGGAAATCATGTTGTGTCCAGTACTGTGTTCTATTATTAGTTCTTTTCATTGCCGACAGTGCTAAGCGCTTATTTCTCCTTTAGACAGCAAAAAAACAGACAAATTGCTTGGATGGCCCCATGTGCATTGCCTGTCCTGCTTTCCCTGACTGTAATACACCACAGCACTTTGTAGCCAAATGATTGATGTGGCATGGAGGTCTGGGAGCTCTGGAACTATTAGGCAGAGAAATATGACAGCTCCTGTAGCTGCTTTCTGCTTGGCTAATAAGGGACAGCAATAGCCTGGGTGGAGGGGTGAGAAAAGCCATCGGATCAAGGCGCCAAGTTAAAAGTGAAGCTGCGCTTTGCCCACACTGACATCTGTAGTTTCATTTTTTTGTGAGTTTCCTAAAATCCTAATCATAGCATTACTGAGAGACTGGAAACATTGCATAGTACTGTCAATCTAACACAGAGAGCTCGCTGACAGGAGAAGAGAACAGAGTGATGTGTTTATCAGTGTCCTGCTTTTTTTTCCTTATTGTCCCGTCAACAGGGTTGGGGCTGGTTTTTGACTAAACTATACTTTTTTTAATTACAGTGCATTTCATTTAGTTTTGATTTTTTTTTTCAGAGAAAAATTTCATTATCAGAGATTCAGATGTACAGTATACGAATCTCCGAATGGGCATAGTAACAAACGTCAATGAATCCGAAAAATTTTTTTTAGCTAAATTACAAATGCATTTGTTTCATATGGATGATGTCACATGATGCGATAGTAGTTCTGGCTTCAGGGGAAATGAATTCAATTTTCAAATGTGTTCAATAATCTGGATTTGGATAACAAATGGATTGGAATTTCTTTCTATTTGTTCATTTGGATGCAAATGATGCACGCCGGTCGATATTGCCCAATCAGCTCATGCCATTTCTCTTGATGGGTTGGACTAGGGTCCAAAAATATCGAATCCCTCTGATTCAAATCAGTTTAGTTCGATAATATATGGAATATATAGCAACCTTCCTGGAAAAACGCACATTTTTTCTGAATCGATCCATGCCAAAGATACAAAACGTATCCCAAAAATGAATTGGTTCAACATAACAAATATGATGAAATGAAATTCTTCAATAGACAAATGCATCTGAAACAAAACTAAATGAAAATGTTCAGCGTGCATATCAGGGGTGGACTGACAACTCATGGGGCCCCCGGGCAATAGGGTATCATGGGGCCCCTGTGTCCTTTCCCAAACTCAAAAAAGCCTATGAAAAATGTACGAGATGCATCTCATGGGGCCCCCTACTGACCCCGAGCCCTCCGGCAGAGCCCGAGTTTCCAAATGGTCAGTCCGACCCTGCACTTAACACTCCCATCCCCCAGACTGACAATGTTGCTGTCCGCTGTGCCTCCTATGTTCCTTCTTTTCCAACCGATCTCCAATAGGAATAACCAATGAAATGAAAAGCCTATGAAAAAGGTACCAAGGGCATCTCATGGGGCCCCCTACTGACCCCGGGCCCTCGGGCAGTTCCCGGGTTTCCAAATGGTCAGTCCGCCCCTGGTGCATATATGTAATGGTGAATAGTGAGATTAGGCTGTTGACTACACCATCTCTTGATCTGTGTTCCCCCTTTGTGTATATACAGTATTACATACAGTTAGTTAGGTTTTCTGTTGTTAGGTTGGGTTGTTAGTCAGGTATTCTGTCACTGGGTTTTGTTCACATTATTTTTATGTTTGCTGTTTGCTGGTGTTTGGATGGCTTTTTAGTTCACTGCAAATAAATCTCATTTATAGAGTACACAGTCTGGTCCCAGTTTCCTGAGTGCGGCTATACCAATATGACCATCTCTGCCGCTGATTCCTGACAGAAGCAATAGGGACTCAATGAGCCACTCAGACTCAAAAATGGAAGGATTTGGCTTATTGGTAAATATTTTGTTGGTGGCTTCCATTCACATTTGAATATGGCCATTTTCAGGCAATAATGGAGCTTTTTTTTGTGCATTTGTACACACATTTTTCTGTGTTTTCAAGCTTGAGATTTTTTTTTGGTTTGGCCAATGAAAAGCTAGTTACTAGAGGAAGGAGGCAAGTAAGAAGGAGGTAAGAAACTGCACAAAAAATGCACATTCATATTGAAGTTTAAACAGTAGATGTCTATAATGTGTGACTCTCCTTCAAAGAAGCTCACGTACTCTTCCAAGCTTTATTTTATTTATTGTACTTATATAGCACCATCAATTTACACAGCACACATATATATTGTACATTCATATCAGTCCCTAACCCTCAAGGGGTGTACAATCTACAGTCCCTAACTCACATTCATACATACCAGGATTACTTTAGAAAGGAGCCAATTAACCTGTCAGCAGGTCTTTGGAGTGTGGGAGGAAACCAGAGAAAACCCACACAGGCACAGCATGCAAACTCAAGGCAGGTGGTACCATGGTTAGGATTTGAACCAACAACCTTAGTATTGCCAGGCGGAAGGTCTAACCATTTAGCCACTGTGCTGCCCGACTGTGCTTTGAACGACAAGCTGTAAGAGACACAACACTAAGGTATAAATGGGCACCATTGAATATAATGTGAAGCTTGATGTTGAGCTCTGAAATTCTTTGAGGAACATGCTTCAAATCTCTTAAGTGTGAGTGGGGTCTTTACTTTCATTCAACGTTGGGCAAGAGGGAGGTTTCAGCAGTGGGGTTTCTTTCTTCGACTCCCCCCGTATATCAATGCTGAGTCCTGCAGTGACGTAAGGGTCAAAGAAAGAAGGCTTTTTAAGCCTGTAGAGCTGAAATGGAGGTAGGAGTAGGAGAAATGGGCTACTGTGTTCTATTTTATAGAGAACTAACAGAGTCTTTTTTTATGTCAGAAAGGTTCATCTACCCTCACTTTAGTCTAGATGTTTGTCTGTACTTCCACTTTAGCCACTTTATGTAAGTTATTAAGTATAAGTGCTGTAATTATCTTTGACCTCTGGGACCTGGAGAAATCACTTCACTTTGAAATTCATTATTTTGTATCCAAAAAATATAAACCTTAGTATTTTCTTCAGCCTCCCTGAACTTTCTGGTTTCTGGAGCCTTTCATCTTTTGCACCTCTTAACATTTCTTTCCACTCATATGTCCTTGCACACGTTCCCCATGTTCCAGTAACTCTCTACTTGACCCCTCCATTTCTTCATTTCTGGGATACCGTAACACTGTTGCCAAGACAACTCTGACCGAATATCTATTATGGTTAATCACAATGTATCAGTACAAATACTTAATGTGTAATTATCTTTAACAGTAATTACACTTTTGAGAACTCATCTTATATACTGTGTTGTCATTGGTATCCTAAGGACACAATATTAGGATTTGGAAGGGCAATAACAACTGTGACACAAACAGCAATGGCTGAATCATTTTATATTGGTGACTCTCCATGAAGTAGCACAGTGGCTAAATGGTTAGCATTTCTGCCCGGCAGTGCTAGAGTCACTGGTTCAAATCCCAACCATGGCACCACCTGCCTGGAGTTTGCATGTTCTCCCTGTGCTTGAGTGGTTTTCCTCCCACACTCCAAAGACTTTATTATTATATTGAGTTTATATAGCGCCAAAGGGTTTGCTCAGCTCTGTACAATAGAGGGGGGGACAATACATGAAACAGTACAGCAACAACAAACAGCACACAAGGGGTTAGAGGGCCCTACTCTTTCGAGTTTACAATCTAGGAGGGAGGGGGTAGTGGTACAGGAGGAAATGGCTGTGGGGGATGGAGTGGTAGGAGGAAGGAAGGGCAGCGGCTGTTAGGTGAGGGTGGGGTAGGCTTCCCTGAAGAGGTGGGTTTTCAGGGAGTGCCTGAAGGTGAGGAGGAAAGGTGACAGTCTGATGGGTTGGAGTAGTGAGTTCCAGAGGATGGGGGAGGACCTGGAGAAGTCTTGTAGTCGTGCGTGGGAGGAGGAGACCAGGGAGCAAGATAGAAGGAGGTCTTGTGAAGAGTGAAGGGTATGGGTAGGGTGTTACCTGGGAATCAGGTTGGTGAGGTAGTTAGGGGCAGTGTTGTGAATGGCCTTATAGGTCAGAGTGAGTAGTTTGAATTTAATGTGTTGGGCAATGGGGAGCCAGTGGAGGGAGAGGCAGAGGGGGGTGGCAGAGGTGGAGCGGCTGGTGAGGTGGATGAGTCTGGCTGCTGAGTTCAGGATGGTCTGAAGCGGGGAGAGCTTGCACTGGGGTAGGCCGGTGAGGAGGGAGTTGCAGTAGTCAAGGTGTGAGACAATCAGGGAGTGTACGAGTAGTTTAGTGGTGTCTGGGGTAAGGAAGGAGCATATCTTGGCGATGTTGCGAAGGTGGAGCCTGCATGTGTTTGTAAGTGATTTGACATGAGGTTGAAAGGAAAGGTTTGAGTCCAGAATGACACCAAGGACCTTGGCTTGCAGGGCGGGATTGATGGTGGTGTTGTTGGTAGTGATGGAAAGGATGGGGGGGGTGCGGGGAGGGGGAAAGACGAGAAGCTCGGTTTTGGAGAAGTTAAGCTTGAGGAAATGGAGCGACATCCAGTCAGAGATGTCGTTTAGGAGGTGAGTGATGCGGACGGAGAATGTGGGGGTGAGGTGAGGGGTGGATAGGTAAATTTGAGTATCATCAGCGTAGAGGTGATAATTGAAGCCGTGGGAGTGTATGAGTTTGCCAAGGGAGGAGGTGTAGATGGAGAAGAGAAGGGGTCCAAGGACAGAGCCCTGGGGGACCCCAACAGAGAGGGGGAGGGAAGGGGAGGTGGCACCGTTGTAGGAAACGCTGAAGGAGCGTCGGGATAGGTAGGACGAGAACCAAGAGAGAGAGGTGTCTCTGATGCCATGAAGAGAGCGGTGTCTCTAATGCATGTCTCTGATGAAGACATGCTGGTAGGTTAATTGGCTCCTGTCTAAAATTGATCCTAGTATGTATGAATGTGAGTTAGGGACCTTAGATTGTATGCCCCTTGAGGGTAAGGGATAGATGTGAATGCACAATATATATATGTAAATTGACAGCACTATATAAGTACCTGAAATATACAAATTAAGTACACAAAGATTTGAGATTATAGTCAATGCACATTTTCAGCCAGGTTGGGCAAACACCTCACATCAATGGGAACAATGGATCAAACCATTTGAGAACATGTCCCACTTATTGGTGCAGTGCTGTTTTTTTTTTAAGCAGCCTGTCACCCACGGCAATGAAACAAACGGTCCCACCATACTTAGTACCTTATCAGTCATACCTCAAGATATCTTGAGTCAGAAGACCCGATCCCTGACCTGCCCAGTCGCCCGGTAACAGGAACTGCAGAGATCCTACCTAACCACACATTGCGCCTGCAATAGGGCAAATAGTTCAGCAGAACACATTCATGCAAAAGGACAGTAATAAGTAACAGATAGTATGGAAAGTAAAAAGAAAAGAAAAAAATTCTTGGAAAGGGTACTTTTCCATAACATCGACTTTACAGAAATAGCACAGAACAAGGGGAAATCATAATAATCAGAAAGTTAGCTTACCACTGCCGGCAGAGATGACTTCCCAGGTTGTGCTGTCCTTCTGTGTATAAACGATGTCTGTAGAGTTTCCCTTTCCAGCTCGAAGGACCAAATTGTCGGGGAAACCCCAAAACATAAGGGGTTTTAGTAACTTTGACTGCTGAAGCCAAATTTGATTTTTCTGCAAAAGTAAATTGGATGTATAAATCAGGAGAAATATGAACTAGAAAGAAATATTAGGCAAACAAAGGGAGATGTAAGAGAATTTAAAGGAGGGAAGGAATTGTAAAGCAAATATATGCGTTCCATGAGGCCCCTGTTACCTTTTTTATAGGCTTTTTTGGGTGTGCTTTGAGTGTGGGCAAGGACACAGGGGCCCCATGGTCCCCTATTGCCCGGGGGCCCCATGACTTGTCAGTCCGCCCCTGCACAGAAGAATGACAAATAACAACGCACAGTGAGACCAAAAAATGTGACCATGTGACTAAAGGGTCATAACATAATGTGCATCAAAAGGCCATGTGACATAATACGACTAATAAGTGACCATATAAATACCATAAATAAATGTGGCAAACATATATACAGTGCAACTAGTATAAAACAGATACAAACGCACAGTAAAACCAAATGAATGTACTACTGTGCATCGTAAAATGCAATAACACAATGAAAAAATAAATAACATGTGACTAAAAAAATCAGAAATGTGACATAAAGTCCATGTGCAAAAGTGTCCAACAAAAACGCATCCAAAAAAAAAACAACAACAACGTGGATAGGTAAATGATTAGTGAATCTCACTGCCATAGACAAAAGCAAGCATTTAATCCTTGCAGTGCGGGCATGGCCTGACTGCATGTGTAAACGTTTCTTTTGCATGTGGGGCTTTACCACCTCCCGCCCGCCATATAGTCCAATGACGGGTGCAAGGTGGTTCTCTTGTTGTGGGAGGACGTCATGCGCGGCTCTGGGAGCATGCAGCATGGCGATCGGCGGTGCGCTATGTCCCTCGGACACAACGGATCACCGATAATGGAAAGAGCCGAAGATGTTGGCTCGGTCATGTGATCAGCTGAGTCCAATCACTGCTGATCACATGTAAACAGGGAAATGCCGGTTATCGGCATTTCTCTCCTCTCGAGCTGTCACGCTGACAGCTCGAGAGGAGAGGAGAGCCAGTAATCGGCTTTCCGCGGAGGGGACATGTACACTGATCATCAGGGCACTGATGATCAGTGTGCCTTGATGATCAGTGTAGCCCCAGCAGTGCCACCTGTCAGTGTCCATCAGTGCCTCGTGCCAGTGCCCATCAGTGCCACATCAATGCCACATATCAGTGCCTACCAGTGCACATCAATGCCACATGTCAGTGCCCATCTGAGCCGCCTTTCAGTGTCACCCATCAGTGCCAGCCAATTCCACCTATCAATGCCAATCAGTGCCACCTATCAGTGCCAGTCAGTGCCGCCTATCAGTGCCAGTCAGTGCCGCCTATCAGTGTCAGTCAGTGCTGCCTATCAGTTTGCATCAGTGCCGCCTATCATTGCCGTGTCAGTGCCGCCTATCACTGCCAGTCAGTGCCGCCTATCAGTGCTGCTTATCAATGCCATATATCAGTGCCATGCATCGGTGCTGCCTTTCAGTGCCCATCAGTGATGCCTGTCAATGCCCATCAGTGCCACCTACCAGTGCCTCCTCATCAGTGCCCATCAGTGCCACCTATCAGTGCCCACCACTGCAGCCTCATTAGCGCATATCAGTGAAGGAGAAAAATCACTTATTTACAAATTTTATAACAAAAACTAAGAAAAACTTTTTTTTTCAAACTTTTCAGTGGTTTTTGGTTTGTTTAATAAAAAATAAAAAGCACAGAGGTGATTAAATACCACCAAATGAAAGCTGTGTCTGTCACAAAAAATGATAAAAAATTTCATATGGGTACAGTGTTGCATGACCGTGCAATTGTCATTCAAAGTGTGACAGCGCTGAAAGCTGGAAATTGGCCTGTGCAGGAGGGGGGTAGAAGTTCCTTGTAGGCAAGTGGTTACACTGCAAAGGCACCAGCACAAGGTTGCACACATGCCAGAACTGATACCTCTTAATGCATTCAGTTTGTTCTCTTTAGAAAGCAGCCATTCCCGTCGAGGATGGACCTTCGCTGTACAAAAATGTCCAAATTGCAAAATACTGTATGACTTCTAGACTATTAGAATTTCACCTTCTCTAGGAAATAATAGCTAATAAAAGAAAACATCAATACAGATAACACAAAGCACGTCTAATCGAAAACAATGAGGTGTTTCTATTAAAAAAAAATAAAACCGTCTTTGTATGGAGCTCTGATGTTATGTCATTATAATGTTCAAAGTAATAATTTGGTGTACTGCAACTAATGACGGGGTTGACAGAAAGCTCCTTTGTCTCTACGTACTTTCTTCCGTAAATATAAAAAAAAATCCCATGCAGTAAAAACTCATGATATAAAAGCAAGTCCTATTATTTTTTGAATAACAAAGTCTTTGCTTCTTTGTTGTACGAGCGCCTGACACCCCGTGACTCTCCCTCCGAAGGTATATATTCTACTCACGTAGAACGCCATTTCGATCGCCAGGCTTTGTCTGTAATTTTCAGTGATAGGAATACAGTTAAGCGAGCTTTGATGTAAAAGGTCTGTTTTCTTTTGTGCTGCAATCATTTTGCGGTATATTAGTCCCGCCCTTTTCTCCTCCAATGTCTCCATTTAATCATAGGTAGATGAAACCCAACCACCGCCTCTGATTTTGATATGGTCGAATGTAATTATTTGTAGAAATTAAAGAATAAGTTCACCTTTTAAAAAAAAAATAATAAATGAACATTTTTTTTCCTATAAACATTGTGCATTTATTTATTTTTTCTTATGAGCCTGTAAAGCATTGAATCTATGATCACCAGATCAGGGGTGCAATGTCAGGCTCCTGCAGACCCTCAGTAAAGCTTTCTGCTGGTACCTCCTAAGCAGGCAGGCCAGGGGCGGGCTGACCATTTGGAAACTCAGGCACTGCCCGAGGGCCCGGGATCAGTAGGGGGCCCCATGAGATGCCCCTAGTACCTTTTTCATGGGCAAGTTGAGTTTGGGCAAGAACACAGGGGCCCCATGATCCCCTATTGCCCGGGGGCCCCATGAGTTGTCAGTCCGCCCCTGGGGCAGGCTGTTACTGAAGTCCAGGAAGATCAATGAACTATAATAAGACTCACTAGCACCTTTGCCATTCATTGAAAACCAGGGCTTTTAATTCTCAGAGAATGGGTGCCGGCACTTCCCCCTTCCGAGTCACCACCTGTCTCCACCCCCTACCAGGGGCGGACTGACAACTCATGGGGCCCCCGGGCAATAGGGGCCCTCGATCCCCTCATGTGTTGCATTGTATTGTTATTGTTCTGTCACATGTTCTTTGTAATGTACAGCGCTGAGCGAACTATTGACGCTTTATAAATACTGTATAATAATAATAATAATGGGGCCCTTGTGTCCTTGCCCAAACTCAAAAAAGCAAATGAAAAAGGTACCAGGGGCATCTCATGGGGCCCCCTCCTGACCCCTGGCCCTCGGGCAGTGCCCGAGTTTCCAAATGGTCAGTCCGTCCCTGCCCCCTACCTACCATCTCTTGGTCCCACCCTCTTCACACCTCCCTGTACCTTTTAGAGCACGGGTGTCAAACTGGCGGCCCTCCAGCTGTTGCCAAACTACAAGTCCCATGAGGCATTGCAAGATTGACAGTTACAAGCATGACTCTGAAAGGCAGAGGCATGATGGGATTTGTAGTTTCGCAACAGCTGGAGGGCCACCAGTTTGACACCCCTGTTTAAAGAACCAAGTATCATTTTGCAGTGCTAAGGAATTGTTAAAGATAAAAGGAAAAGCAATAAAAATAGATCCCCTGCAGCTAGCTACCATAGACCCCCCCCAGCAACAATAGATTTCCCTGTAACAAAATACCCTCCTAGTAACTATAGACCCCAACCAACAACAATAGATCTTCCTGCAGCCGGCATTGATAGACCCTAAAACAGCCAGCAACAATAGTCCCCTCCCTCAACAGTATATCCCTCCCAGCAACAACCCCCCCCCAACAACATAAGACCCCCCCAGCAACAGTAGACCTCTGCTGCAACAATAGACCCACACACAAAAGTAGATTCCCCAGCAACAATAGATCCTCAGAAACCCCCAGCAACCCTTGCCATAACATACATGAGGCACCAGAACTGCTTTCCGCCGTGTTCCTCTTGAAAGAAAGTCCTGTTGAGGACTGCAAGCCATCTGTCGCAATGGCAGATGGTACTTGTAGTCTATTCATGCACAGGAAACTGTGAATAAACTACACAAATGCTGTTTTTGAATTGTGACAGCGGGTGCAGGGAGAGGATCCCCCGCCCACTGTCACAATGGGGGATTGGGTCGGGGTGCCAGGAGCTGATTTAGTAACATGTTACACCCTTGAATATGGGTGTAACAAAACATATTACTAAAGGTGAACTTATCCTTAAAAAAAATAATATTTCTTGCTAAGTAAAAGCAAAGAATGTTAGGTTTTGTAGCTGTTTTGTGAAAAAGACCTAAAGCAAGGATATCACGTTATACACACTGCAGGGAGAGAGGGACACGGACCATGTGAATGACACAGCCACATACAAGGAGCTTCTAATTGGATAACCCGAGCCTGCAGCCCGGGAGTCATGGATGTATTCAATGCTGTTGGAATACAGTGTTCATGTATTTTTGTAAAACTACATCAGTAGAGATATATTCTTCAACCAGTAGATGGCAGTGTTTGTGAGTTTGTAGCTGCATCAGGTCTTTCCTCTGAATAAAGTTCCTGTTTCCTGTTTGCAGAAAAGCAGCAGATAAACACATGCAGACTGTACACTGTCTGTCCTGTAGGGCTATATACAGGATCTCTAACAAATGATCATTTGCAAAATAAAGACTTGAACAATTTTTTTTTAAAAGTAATGGTTTATATAAACAGGCAATACAGTGTTCATGTATTTTTGTACATCAGTGTTCAGTAGAGATATATTCTTCAACCAGTAGATGGCAGTGTTTGTAAGATTGTAGCTGCATCATGTCCTTCCTGAAAATAAAGTTCCTGTTTCCTGTTTGCAGAAAAGCGCCAGATAAACACATGTAGACTGTACACTGTCTGTTCTGCAGGGCTATATACAGGATCTCTAACAAATGATCACTTGCAAAATAAAGACTTAAAACATTTTTTTTAAAACGTATTGGTTTATATAAACATGTAATACAGTGTTCATGACTTTTTGTACAACTACATCAGTGTTCAGTAGAGATATATTCTTCAACCAGTAGATGGCAGTGTTTGTAAGTTTGTAGCTGCATCATGTCTTTCCTTGGAATAAAGTTTCTGTTTCCTGTTTGCAGAGAATCGGCAGATAAACACATGTAGACTGTACACTGTCTGTTCTGTAGGGCTATATACAGAATCTCTAACAAATGATAATTTATAAAATAAAGACTTAAAAAAATATTTTAAAAAAGTATTGTTTTTTATAAACATGCAAACATTCAACAATACAGTTGAAATTTGCAAGGTGAAATGTTGCATAGAAGCTGATCTGTGTAAGACATTGGTAAGCACAAACAAAACTACAGGTACAAGGATATACATGACGGTATCATCTCTGAGTTGGCATCTCAGTTCAAAGATGGAGAGAAAATGCAGACGAAGGCACTGTCAGTATTCTGATATCTGGGAGAGGGAAAAAAATACCTGGATGTGTTACATTTACACATTTACACATACAAGGAGCTTCTAATTAGACAACTCCAGCCTGCAGCCAGGGAGTCATGGATGTATTCAATGCTGTTGGAATACAGTCTCCATGTATTGTTGTACAACTACATCAGCGTTCAGTATAAATATGTTTTTCAACCAGTAGATGGCAGTGTTTGTAAGTTTGTAGCTGCATCAAGTCTTTCCTTGGAATATAGTTCCTGTTTCCTGTTTGCAGAGAATCGGCAGATAAACACATGTAGACTGTACACTGTCTGCTCTGTAGGGCTATATACAGAAACTCTAACAAATGATAATTTGCGAAATAAAGACTTAAAAAAATGTTTAAAAAAGTATTGGTTTATTTAAACATGCAAACATTCAAAAATACAGTGGAAATTTGCAAGGTGAAACGTTGCATAGAGGCTGATCTGTGTCAGACATTTGTAAACACAAAAAAAAATATAGGTACAAGAATGTAGATGACGGTGTCATCTCTGAGTTGGCATCTCAGTTCAAAGATGGAGAGAAACTGCAGACAAAGGCATTGTCAGTATCCTGATGTCTGGGAGAGGAAAACAAATACCTGGAAGTGTTACATTTACACATTACTTAGCATGATGCACCTCACAAGGAAAGTTATATCTGATGCTGTGGACACTTTAAGGATCTTTTCTTCTGATAATGATTACCCATCTATTTAAGGCAGTTTTGGAAAATTGGGTATGGACACCTTCTAAGCAAACAGTTTTGTGTGTAATCAACACATACTAAGCTGCATATTTGTGTATTAAGCAAAACTACTTCGCACAGCAAACAGTCCAGTGGTGACCTTTTGGAGGAACGTAATACCCTTATTGGATTTCCTGCCTTCCACCATAATAATGAAAATGCATTATGTTTAAATGCCACCAATGTTGTTACCCATTTCCTATGTTACATATACATTGCGTGTGCTAGGCCGAACAACACCGACTTGTTCCAGTGTATGTCACACTTTGGAAAAAAAAAAGAACGTATCCCCCCGTGATTACCTTTTGGTTTAACCACTTCCAGACCGGACACTTTCACCCCCTTCCTCACCGGACACTTTTACCCCCTTCCTGACCAGGGCAATTTTCAGCTTTCAGCGCTATCACACTTTGAATGACAATTGCGCAGTCATGCAACACTGTACCCAAATGAAGAATTTTTTAGCATTTTATTGAGAGAGATAAAACTTTATTTTGGTGGTATTTATTCACCACTGGGATTTTTTTTTTTTGCTATATAAATGAAAAAAAGTGGTTTTCTTGTAAAATTTTGCAAATAAAGAATCTTTCTTCATAAATCTTGGCAAAAATTTATTTGGTTATCTTTTTAGTAAAAAAAAAAATAACCCATATTAGTTTATAATCAAAAATTATATTTTTTCTAAAAAATTGTTTACTTTTTTTTATTTTATTATATTATTATTTATGTTTTTTTTTTTACATACTGTCACCCTAGCAGTACAGTGTCACCATAGTGACACTGTACTATTTATGTGGGGTGATGAAGATTTTTTTTTTTTTTTTTTACACTGATTGCTTTTAAACCCATGAAGGCTGTAAAAGCAATCATTTCTCCTTCTCTCTGGCTGCATTCTTGCAGCCCTTGAGAAATACTGTGTGAGCTGTGATTGGTCACAGTTTGTCACATGTCACATTTTTTTGAGACACATAAAGCTTTATTTTGGTGGTATTTATTCACTGCTGGGATTTTTATTTTTTTTGCTATATAAATGAAAAAGTCCAAAAATTTTGAAAAAAGTGTTTTTTTTATAAACTTTTGCAAATAAATAATATTTCATCATAAATCTTGGCCAACATTTATTCCATTATCTTTTTAGTAAATAAAAAAAAAATCCAAATTAGTTTATAACCAAAAGTTATAATTGTTAAACTTTTTTTTTTAATTTTTATTTTAATTTTTTATATTATTTTTTATTTATTTTTTTTTTTTTTACATACTGTCACCCTATCAGTACAGTGTCACCATGGTGACACTGTACTACTTGTGGGGGGTGATGAAGATTTTTTTTTTTTTTACACACACCCATATAGGATATAAAAGCAATCATTTCTCTTTCTCTCTGTCTGCATTCTTACAGCCATTGAGAAGTACTGAGTCACAGCTTGTCACATGGTACAAGGCTGTTGTGAATAGTGAGTGACCTCTGTGATCATTCACAGATTTCACAGGTAGTAAGCAATGATGTCACAAGTGACATCTTGCTTACTACTTTGCATGTGATCCCTGATTGGCCAATCAGTGATCACATGATGGGGACCTCGTACAGAGGTCCCGTTCGACAATCGGTGTTTCACTGTGTCCGGAGGACACAGCGGGCACCGGATCGCAGTGCTGCACGCTACCAGGGAGCGCGCACAAGCAGGGTGCAGGGAGGCCGTTTATAAACGGCCACCCGACCCTGCACTGCCACCGTCCTGGTGTTTATATAGAACGGCCGGTCCGGAAGTGGTTAAAGAGCCACGATAGAGAGCTTCATCCCTTCTGGATATTGGTTTATCCAAGAGAAACTTTCATAATATTCACTGATAAATTGACAAAGGCAATGTCAGTGCTTCCAACTCTGCAAGAGATCAAATATCGTCTGCAAGGGAGGAGCTGAGACATAGAACCATACTGCTGTTTTTGATACTTTTTTAGCGTTGGATTGGGGGGTCCCTTTAAACATATTTTATATATTGAAATATATAATATATACAGGGCTTTTTTCAGCAGGAACGTGGGGGAATACAGTTCTGACACCTCCAGCACTGAATATATGTAATGGCAAGGGGTGCTGGGCTGTGCTGGAGGGTCTGTTGATGCTGGCTGCTGGGGGATCTTTTGCCACTGAATGTGATCTATTTTTTAAGGTGATCTATTGTTGCTGGTGGGGGATATATTGTTGATGGGGGCAATTTTTGCTGGAAGGGATCTACTGTTGAGGGAGGGGTCTATTGTCTATTGATGCTGGCTGCATGGGGATCTATTGTCACTGAAGGGGATCTATTTTGTGATGTGGTCTATCGTTGCTGGTGGGGTTGATGATGGGGCCAATTGTTGCTAGAAGGGATCTACTGTTGAGGGAGGAGCCTATTTTCTATTGTTGCTGGCTGCTAGAGGATCTGTTGTAGCTGCTAGGCGGTCTATTGTTGATAAGGTGATATTTTATTTTTGGGGCCCATTGTTGCTGGGGGGGGGGGTCCAATGCTGCTGGCTGTGGGGGATCTTTTTTTCAGCTTTTCTTGTTATTAACAAATTCCATACAAATTGTTTAGCCCCTCAAAATGACACTTGGCTCTATATCCTCTAAAAGGAGAGCTACTGGGAGGTGGGTAGGGGGGGCAGACACAAGAAGTGACTCAAAAGGGAGGAGTTCCTGCACCTATTTTTGGAGAAATAAAAACCTGAATATATACATATACACAGTCATCGGCCACTTTATTAGGTACACCTTGCTAGTACCGGGTTGGGCCCCCTTTTGCCTTCGGAACTGCCTTCATTCTTCATTCAACAACGTGCTGGAAACATTCCACACAGATTTTGGTCCATATTGACATGAGTTTGACCCTTTCACATGGGCGGACCATTTGTCTGTTTTTCATCCATCCGTTGACGGATGAAAAATGGACAGCAATGTATTTCTATTGACCAGTGGATGTGAACCGATGATCACCCATTTACCAACCATTTACATCCGTGTCCGTCGAAGTCCATTTTTTTAAACCTACTTGGATACGTCCAACGAAACGGATGTAAATGGACGCCATCCGATGACATCAATTCCGTTTATGTCCGTATTTAGGCAAGAAAAGTTTTTGTTTATACTTTTGTCACCTCTGATTGGTCTCTGCAACAGCCAAGTAAAAACACATGCAAAAGCAGACATAGAATGATGTAAACTGAATTGAAATAAATGGAAGTGAAAACTGAAGTAAAAACTGATGTAAACTGAGTATGTTTTTTCTTTGAAAAAACGTGGCTGGTTTGATGATACCCACGTGAAAGAGGCCTTTCTATCATCTCAAACCAGTCTGCCCATTCTCCACTGACCACTGACATCAACAAGGCATTTTCATCCACACAACTGCCGCTCACTGGATATTTTCTCTTTTTCGGACCATTCTCTGTAAACCCTAGAGATGATTGTGTGTAAAAATCCCAGTAGATCAGAAGTTTTTGAAATACTCAGACCAGCCTGTCTGCACCAAAAACCATGCCACATTCAAAGTCACTTAACCTCCCTGGCGGTATGATTATTTCAGATTTTTGGTGCTGAAAGCGGTACCATTATTTTGCATGTAAATATGTAGTTTTTTTATCGTAGGCTGTAATATTTAGGAATAACTCACTGAAATCTGTCCGAACAAGAGTCTATTAAACATCCCGGGTATGATAAAATTTGAAACACAAAATCATAAATTATAATTTAATAAATAATCATAAAAAATAATAATATAATAATAATACATTTAATTCAATAATATAATCAAACCGAAAACACTGAAATTTGAAATAGAGCGCCAAGTTTGTACATTGCTGAGCAAAGTCGCAAAATAGTTTTCAGTGTCTGATGAGGAATTTCCCCCACGAATCATTATCACTCAATTCTGCAAGTGGTTCTGATTTACTATCGCTGTTCTCTAGCTGATCTAAAACCGCTTTTGACCTAAAGGGACACTTTTTGGACGCCATGGACGTTTCTATTTCCAAGAAGAAAGAACAGACAAAATGCAGGCAGGGCACAGGACAAAGCACTCGGGACAATATGTATGTGAAATGGGTTGAAACAGCAATGTTTTACTATGAAAAATGTGTTTTGAAAAAAATGACATTTTTTTAAATTTTCAAATTTCCCGCCGCCGGCAGCGGCGCCCGTATGTCCCGACGTCACAGGGACCGGAACACAGGAGCCGGATGCCGGCATTGGCCAGAGGAGATGGCCGGGGACGCTGCAGGGGACACATCGCGGGAGCGAAGGACAAGGTAAGCTCTGCAGGGACTCCCTATCCAGCGCCGCATGGTAAGCCCGAGTGTAGCTCGGGGTTACCGCTTTTGGCACTGACATTTTACCCCGAGCTACACTCGGGAATACCGCTAGGGAGGTTAAATCCCTTTTCTTTCCCAATCTCAGTTTAGACTTCAGCAAGTCAACTTCATCACGTCTACATTCCTAAATGCATTGAGTTCCTGCCATGTGATTGGCTGATTAGCAATTTGAGTTACCAAGCAATTGAACAGATGTACCTAATAAAGTGGCTGCAGAGTGTATTTCTAATCATTTTGATTTGTGATTTTCAGTAAAGGTAACCCCTGTTGATAAATTTTTAATCATGCAATCTATACTAATTTGTAAGGTTTTTCACAGCTTTTCTATAAGCTTTAGATCCACCGGCATCTGTTTGCTCTAAAAGTTGCCGGTTATATCCATTGGAGTTCTATTTTTTTTTTTAATCAGAGACATATTACCAGTCGCCTCACACGAGCATTTCTTATACACAATAGTACAGCAAGTTATTACAGATTAAGTCTCCTAATCTCTGTGAGATCTAAGAATATTTTCCCTGAGTTTACAAAGCGCAAACCACATAATGATTTCCATTACAATACAGCTGTGTCTTGGGATGAGAAAGGTTCATTTCAAATGCAAACACGTGGCATTGGACGGTGCACATTGCTTCCAAAGTCTGATACTCACCTCTATCTGCTTCAGACGTTTCTTCTGTTCAATAAATTATTACAATGCATTACAAAACACCATCTGAGATGATTATATATTGTTCCTTTGATGAGTCCTGTCAAAGCACAGTTCAGTTCTGAGTACAAGGGCAATTTTTAGCAACTCATACTACTAAAATTGATATAAAAAAATTGTCAAAGCTTTGTTCACACCAGTGCATTGAGGTACATAAATCACACAGGGTACGGCAACTCTTGGTATCACCTACAGGAATAGGGGTATAGTTGGCAATGTAGGGTTTATGAACGAGATATATATATATGGGGCACCCTCCTAGGTGGGTGGGAGCTAGGGGGAGCTAGACTCCAATGGTTAGATAGGGACTGAGCAGCAGCCCAGGTGTAATAGCCAGAGAGGGGTCAAATTGTGGTCGGAGCTGAGAGGCGCTGCAGGCCAGCCCCTCTGGAATTTCCCCCTGCTCTAGGGCTTGGAGGAAGGTCTAGAGACAGTGGGTGGATCTGAGGAGTGGCTGGCTTGCACTCTTGAGGGAACCTGGCCAATCCCCAAGAGGAGGCTTGGAAGGGGCCAGGAGAACCCTTAAAGGAAAGTAAGAGAGCCTGCTCAGTAGCAGGAGTGGGAGGAGGAAGAGTGAGACTGAGGTGCAGGAGCCTGGGAAGGATCCCAGGCTGGAAGGGGCTCACCTCCAGAAAGATGCTGGAGACGAGGAAATCTGTGGACTTCACTGGCCTCCTGAGAGAAAACCACCTGGCGGCAGGAAAGGAGTGGCCCAACTGATAGACCTAATAGCAGCCACTGACCCAACAGCAGCACAGGAGAACGACTCAGTAAACACTTATACCCCCTGGGTCAGAGAGGGGAGAGAGCATTTGGGTGGGAAACCTAATTCACTCTACAGCTTGGACTACTGCCCTTCTAGTAGTTACTACTGGATCCCCTGTCCAGGGATTCTTCTATACAGCTGGACAGGGGAGCATCTGGGGTTGGAGAGGTACATGGTGGCTAGCTCTCCAGAAGAGGATTTCTGTGTAAAGACTTGTAGTTCAGGAAGTTCGTTCTCACTTGCCATTCCCTTGGGCATCCCATATACACCCCTTACCCCATCCAAGTTCTAAACCTCTAATAAATCTTTAAAAACAAAGCTCAGGGACTGGTTTCTGTCTCCTGGTACAAGTCTGAATGGAAGATGCAAGATGCATGTTGCCTGGCTGTGCAGGACTATAGGAGGACGCAAACCCTCAGTGACCCCTAAGGGGGTAAAATTTTATATATATATATATATATATATATATATTTATATATACAGTATATATTACATTTGTTCGACAGACTTTACCCCATAACATAGGACTGGCTAATACTTATTGCCACATACATATCTGTTTGTAGATATATTCAATGGAATATAGTGGAAAACTCACTCTGCCCAGCAATCCTTCTCAACATCCTGAGGTTTTTGAGGATCTTTTCTCTCCATGCGCATCTCGGTCTTTGGTCATACTACTACACTGTTATGATCAACCTACTCATCTATGTTAGGTATGACAATTGTTATAAATCTAAGAAATGGATTTATTATGTTAACATCTAATTTGTTGGTGTTGATATTTTTGTTTTTGCCATTTCAGAGTTTCTGTCACTTCATATCTTCCTGATGAAGTGGGCTTTGACCAATGAATGCATTGGAGAAAAGTAACAAGCCATCAATCTTGTAATCCAACACATCAAGTTCAACTGTTGTTTGATGTTTTGTTTGAGATAACAGCTATACATGCTGTATATGATGATCTGTTTTAATCAGGGGCGGACTGACCATTTGGAAACTCGGGCACTGCCCGAGGGCCCAGGGTCAGTAGGGGGCCCCATGAGATGCCCCTGGTACCTTTTTGGAGTTTGGGGAAGCTCCATGATCCCCTATTGCCCGGGGGCCCCATGAGTTGTCAGTCCGCCCCTGCCCCTGACATCACTAAAGGGTCGCACATAATGTTCAATATATACTCACAGGCCACTTTATCAGGTACACATTGCTAGTTGGACCCCCTTTTGCCTTCAGAACCGCCTTAATTCTTTGTGGCTTAGATTCAACAAGTATATATATATATATATATATATATATAAATAAAGAATCTCATGAGGCCCCCTACTGACCCCGGGCCCTCGGGCAGTGCTCAAGTTTCCAAATGGTCAGTCCGCCCCTGGTCAGGGGCCACATTTGAGGCCCTCTTTAGCTTATAAAATGCAAACCACTGCTCTACACCAATCTCATCTGACCATGTTTTTATGGAAGTGGCTTTTTACATAAGAGCACAGTCAAGGACACAGGGGCCCCATGATCCCCTATTGCCCGGGGGCCCCATGAGTTGTCAGTCCGCCCCTGGTTTTAATCTAAATATTTGAATGTTTGTATAAATAAAATTGGATATTTATTATATACATGGACTTGTGGTACCATTACAAGTTTTGCAGCTGTTTTATTGTTAGGGTTGTTTTGTTTGGATATTGAGTTCTCAAAGTTTTCACCCAAGATTCACCCATTTTAACATTATATTTAATTGGACAATTGTGTGAATCATGGCTGGACGTTGTGTTTCTTGAGTGGAAACAATGATATATAGCCCTCTTTTGTTTGAAACTGGAACTAGACAACACACAAGCATGAGGACAGCGAAATCAGGACTGTTCTGCTGACCTAAATACTTGTTCCACATCAGTGACTTGCTATTAATAAGTGAAGCAAGGATTGGCAATGTCAGCATGCAGATTATTGTCCTAACACGTTCCGTTTAAAAATCACAAATGATCCAGCTTTTTTTTTTTTTTTTAATGCAGCTATTCATTTTAAATGTTGAAAAGAAAGAAGGCTTCACATACCGAGTTATAATGCATTCTTAGTGCACCTACAGAAATGTTATTTTTAGTCCAGGATAAATATTTCAAGTGCGGAATTAACAAACGGTGTTTTTCTTATGACACCTTAAGTGGTAACTGCAGGCTCCTTCTATATGAATTCCAAAGCTGATAATGCAGTCATGTAATTAATCTTTGAGGTGCGCCTGCTAATAGGCTTATGTTTTGTGTCCACAAATTAGGAATCAATCGCATTAATGTTCACAGTCAATATTTAGCTTTCTAAAAGAAAACACATTATTCAAAGCAAAGTAAATAATTGCAAAGAGCATAGCAACTGATCGTTTTTTACCTGTGCTATCATTGTGTAAATTAACAACAATAGAAAGCAGGGGCGGACTGACCATTTGAAAACTCGGGCACTGCCCGAGGGCCCTGGGTCAGTAGGGGGCCCCATGAGATGCCCCTGGTACCTTTTTCATTGGCTTTTTTGAGTTTAGGCAAGGACACAGGGGCCCCATGATCCCCTATAGCCCGGGGGCCCCATGAGTTGCCAGTCCGCCCCTGATAGAAAGCGATGATTAGTAGTAATACCAGGCAGTTGCTATAATCTAGTTCAGTGTTTCTCAATCAGTGTGTTGCATACCCTGGGGGGCTGTCTGAGTTCCTCCAAGGTGTTGCGAGTAAGGGACCCACTTTGCCCTGAATCAGCGTCATGTGTTGCCATGGTGTGGGTGGGCCACCCGCCAGCACTATAACAACCAATGATGCTCTAGGGCCAAGACGCAGTGCATCAATTGTTGCTATTTTAATGGTGGCCAGCTCACTAGCAGCATGGCAACACGTGACAGGGCAGGCGGCATGCAGGGCCAACCCCTAGCATTCCGAAGATGGGGGTCTGCCATCTTCAGACCTCCTTCACCTTCAGCCCCCTGTAATGTTGCTGGAGCCAAAATGTAGAGTTCTGGTGTGAAGAGGGGACTGTGTAATTGGGGGCTGTGTGACTGAGAGGCTCTGTGATTGGACTCTGTGTGACTAAAGGGCTCTGTGATTGGGGACTGTGTGATTGGGGCCACTGTGGTGATGGGGACCCTTTGATGTATAGTGATGAAGGGGGGGGGGTGGCTCTGACATGATTCGGAAACTTTGATGTGATAATAAATCTCTGATGTGATGGGGGGCCTCTGTTATGATGATGAATCTCTGCTGTGATGAGGGTCCTCTGATGTGATGATGAATCTCTGATGTGATGGGGGTCCTCTGATGTGATGATAAATCTCTGATGTGATGAGGGTCCTCTGATGTGATGATGAATCTCTAATGTGATGAAGGGCCTCTGATGTGATGATAAATCTCTGCTGTGATGGGGGGCCTCTGATATGATGATGAATCTCTGATGTGATGGGGGGCCTCTGATGTGATGATAAATCTCTGCTGTGATGGGGGGCCTCTGATATGATGATGAATCTCTGCTTTGATGGGGGGGCCTCTGATGTGATGATGAATCTCTGCTGTAATGGGGGGTCCTCTGATGTGATAATAAATATCTGATGTGATGGGTGTCCTCTGATGTGATGATAAATCTCTGATGTGATGAAAAATCTCTGATGTGATGATGAATCTTTGATGTGATGGGGGTCCTCTGATGTGATGATGAATCTCTGATGTGATGGGGGTCCTCTGATGTGATGATGAATCTCTGATCTGATGGGGGGCCTCTGATGTGATGATGAATCTGTGCTGTGATGGGGGGCCTCTTATGTGTTGATAAATCTCTGTTGTGATTGGGGGCCTCTGATGTGTCGATGAATCTCTGATGTGATGGAGGTCCTCTGATGTGATGATGAATTGCTGCTGTGATGGTGCGATGGGTGTCCTCTTAAGTGATGATAAATCTCTGATGTGATGATAAATCTCTGATGTGATGGGGGGGCCTCTGATGTAATGATAAATCTCTGATGTGATGGGGGGCCTCTGATGTGATGATGAATCTCTCATGTGATGAAGGGCCTCTGATGTGATGATAAATCTCTGCTGTGATGGGGGGCCTCTGATATGATGATGAATCTCTGCTTTGATGGGGGGGCCTCTGATGTGATGATGAATCTCTGCTGTAATGGGGGGTCCTCTGATGTGATAATAAATATCTGATGTGATGGGTGTCCTCTGATGTGATGATAAATCTCTGATGTGATGAAAAATCTCTGATGTGATGATGAATCTTTGATGTGATGGGGGTCCTCTGATGTGATGATGAATCTCTGATGTGATGGGGGTCCTCTGATGTGATGATGAATCTCTGATCTGATGGGGGGCCTCTGATGTGATGATGAATCTGTGCTGTGATGGGGGGCCTCTTATGTGTTGATAAATCTCTGTTGTGATTGGGGGCCTCTGATGTGTCGATGAATCTCTGATGTGATGGGGGTCCTCTGATGTGATGATGAATTGCTGCTGTGATGGTGCGATGGGTGTCCTCTTAAGTGATGATAAATCTCTGATGTGATGATAAATCTCTGATGTGATGGGGGGCCTCTGATGTAATGATAAATCTCTGATGTGATGGGGGGCCTCTGATGTGATGATGAATCTCTCATGTGATGGGGAGCCTCTGATGTGATGATGAATCTCTGATGTGATGGGGGGCCTCTGATGTGATGATGAATCTCTGATGTGATGATCAATCTCTGATGTGATGGGGGGCCTCTGATGTAATGATGAATCTCTGATGTGATGGGGGGCCTCTGATGTGATGATGAATCTCTGATGTGATGGGGGGCCTCTGATGTGATGATGAATCTCTGATGTGATGATGAATCTCTGATGTGATGAAGGGCCTCTGATGTGATCATGCATCTAATGGGATGGGGGACCTCTGATGTGATAATGAATCTCTGATGTGATGGGGGTCCTCTGATGTGATGATAAATCTCTGATGTGATGGGGGGGGCCTCTGATGTGATGATGAATCTCTGATGCCATGTGGGACTCTGATGTGATAATAAATCTCTGATGTCATGGGGGGCCTCTGATGTGATGAAGGAACGTCTTATGTGGAGGTAGGCTTCTGAAGTTCATTTCATCAAGGTGGTTGTGTACATTCTGCCAGTCTGAGGTTTCCCATTTATAAGGACCATTTACTTTTTTACAGTTTAGACTGGAGTATCTCGAGATTCTGCATACTTTTTATAGGGGGCAACAACTGAATAAAGGTTGAGAATCTCTGATCTAGCTAAACAACGCTAGAACTTTGCTTTTAGTAGAATAGGGAAGGGTAAAGACAGCCTGTCTCAACTGTATTACCCTGAGGAACACTGTAGGCAGGTGCAGTCCACCACAGGGGCGCTCAACTGCAGTAGCATTGCAGAGGGAGAGGAATTCAGGAGGAACATGCTCCTCTATGGTTTCCTGGGTCACTGGGGAAGCTATCCGGTTGGATGCTGCTGCCCCATGTGACTCTGGTGGCCATTTTGGGTTAGGCAGAGTCAATTTAAGTAAACAAAAAAAAAATATATGTATGTATATATATATATATATATATATATATATATATATATATATATTACAGTGGCACTGTGATCAGCTATTAAGTGAAACACATTTGGCAATGATAAAAAATATATAGTGAAAACTCAAACAATCATGTAATAATAAAAATCAAATAATTGATGTGAAAATAGAGCCCATCATAACAAATAGATGTCACTTTCAGTGTTGCAATATTCTAAAAACCCAAACCAAAATCACCACATGCTCATAAAAATGCCTTCCCTTTTGGGTATGTACTCACCAGACCCACATGCCTTCCATTCTCATGGTTGGCATGTATCGCTTGTGAAATCTCCAAGTATGGTGTCAGCATGTAAACTTCAGGATCTCCATAAATCTCCTTAATCTTCTCCACCAGATATAATGGTCATGTAAAATAAGAGATAAACTCCAATGGTACAGTAACCAATAACAAATTGTTTATTATATAAGTAGAAAGCCACTCACAAAATGAGCTAATAAAAACACCTGTCAAATTCCATATAGCAGGATACACATGCTGTGCTCTTACCATCGTCGGATCCCACAAAATAGCACTCCCGCATCACTTCTGGTTTCGGTTCACAACGTCACTTTCGGTGATCGCACAGCCTCACCCTGACGTGTTTCGTCCCTTCCAACTTAGTCATAGGGATTGCTGTACGGCGTTGCGACTCACTTTATGTACCTTCCTCATCGCTGCGATTGGTCAATCGCTAGCACTGGGCAAAACCACTCAAGGAGAACCCATTTAAACAGATATTCCACCACATCATTGGTAGATTAATATGCTAATAAATAAACCCTCAAACCAAAAAGGGTTACCGTGATGACCTAAATATTAGTCAGCAGCAATGGGGGGGTTACACAAAACAGTTACATTAAACTCTCAACAGCTCATCATAGTCAATGAGTTGACACAAAATACATAAAAAATATATGTAGAGTATAAAATAAAATACAAAAAATTATTAAATTAAAATAAATCATATAAAATAAAATGTTAAAATATATAAGAAATATAAAAAATTAAAATAAAATAAAAATAACATCAGCCCAAAAATTCCCCTTAATTACATCCTTACATATAACTGATAAAGCAATTAATATCCAGCTTGATGTTAAGCCCAGTTGGTGCCAAAGAATGAAGCAGATAAATTCACTAGGTTTCCCACTTGGAGAGGTCCCTCACCCTATTGGATCCCCTCCAAGAAGGTGCAACATGATCTACCCCCCAAAATAACAATTTAGATGGATCTCTCGTGTGATAACGCAAGAAATGATCAGATACACTATGATAACTATATCCATTTCTGATGTTCTTCATGTGTTCAGCTATTCTTACTTTCAAGGGACGTTTAGTACGTCCAATATAAATTAGCCCACGTGGACACTGAAGAGCATAAACCCCATGGGTTGTATCACAGGTGATGAACTCAGGAATGTCAAATTCACGGCCCAAATTTTTTGAGAAGAAGGAATTACATTTAGTTATGTTATTTGTTGCTGTGCAACAAGATTTACATTTTTTGCAAGCTGCAAAACCTTTTACTTGAAGGAACAAAAATACCTTCCTTGGGGGATCCAAAATCTTCTTAACTGCCATCGCTCCAAAATTATGTGTCCTCCTATATACAAATCTAAGCAAACTAGGCAGTACTGGTCCAAGTATTTTATTCATCAGCAGTATATGCCAATGCTGTTTGAAAATTGATTCTTCCTCCCTATACTGGCAATGATAATTCGAAATAAAATTCCATTGTTGCTTATCATCTTCATATTTAATTTTATCTTGTAAGCAAAAATCTCTAGGTATAGTCAAAACATCCTGAATAATTTTATCTATCCTATTCTGGGTGTATCCTTTTTGCACAAAACTTTCCTTAATGATGTTAGTCTGCAAGAGTCTATTTAAGACCCTTATTGACTGACGGATCGCGGACTTTCTCTGACTTGCTCAAGTCGCATGATAAATCTTGAAAGAAAATTGAATAAAAAGAATACAAGGAAAAGATGGCGTATATGGTGGAAACATATCTGAGATGCTAGGGTGGAAGGATCCATATAGCACTATGGGATCAAAGTAAACCTTGAGGACATCTGCAGGAGGACTGATTTCATTGTGCAATTTCTTGGGGATTGATATTAAAGCTTAAATTATTTGGAATATTGGTAAGGGTATTCACTCCTTACCTTAATAGAAGTGTACACTGTGTTGTGAGTTTTGAGCACAGTAGAGTGTTTCACATACACTGTTTTGCACTGTATACTGCATGTGTATGTGGTTTTATATACACACTTGTTTTTCACTTGGGTGATTATTATTGGAGTGATTTCACATGTAATTTTTGATTTATAAAGGATAATGCACTATGTATATTTTTGTTTTTGAGGTAATCAAGTTTTTTGCAAGCGGCTGAGAGTTTTTACACTTCTGAATTTTGGACAACATGTATTTATTTACTCTTTTTATTTTTAAGAGGGACATTGGTTATATATTTTTGTTTGTGGACTTTTTTGGTTTTTGTTTTTTAATTTTTATCTTTTGGATTATAATTGGAAATTATTATGGTTATAATTTAATGAAGGGTTGTATTAATTTTCACTGAGCATATTTTGTGTTACTATTTAAGACCCTAGCTCCAGGGTTGGTGGGAATTCTGTACTGTATGTTGGTAGTGTAGGGACAGGTCACCTGTCTGTCAGGAGCAGTGAAATGAGATAGGGAATGGTTCCATACAAGTAGGGAAAGGATCGGGTCACATCATCCTTTTTGCAATCCTCACATTTGGGTAGAGACCGGCCTTTGAGACAGACACTCTCTGCACACCCAAAGCCTTATTTTCTACACATCGCTGTTACATCTTCTGAGTTCTCCCGATTGGATGCCTCCCCATAAGGCTGTCTGTAAAGTTTGAACTTTGACTTTAATACAAGTTCTGGTCCCTGCATAGCCCAGCCCCCTTAGGAGTCGCTGATTTTTTGGGTCCCCCTATAGTCCAGCACAGCCAGGCACCATGCATTTTCTTCCACACTTGCACACTGGAGACAGTAAACAGTCCTTGGGCTTGTTTTTGTTTGTATGTTATTAAAGGGGTTAAAACGTGGATGGGGTTGACAGGTGAATGGGATGCTCAGGGGACCGTAGAAACTTGAGGACAAACTCCTTAGCAACATTTTACAGATGTGGATAAGAGTATAAAAGTATCTCCTTTGAAGAGCTCTCCAGCCTTTCTGGTGTACCTCCTGAGACCCCAGATGAATCCTTCTCTTCACCCAGCTGCCTGAGGGAATCCCTGAGCAAGGGGACCCATAAACTGCCACTATAGTAAAGCGGTCCCAGATGAGGAGCTATTTGGGTTTGTCACCTGACTGCCCTCTCCTCTTGTCTGGCCCAGGGGGTGCAGGATTACTCAATCAGTCCTCTCCTGTAAGCTTGTGTTGTTTGGTGGCTGCCTTCAGGCCTTTTGGTGGGCTGGCTCCTTCCCTGTTTCCCAGGCTGTCCTCTCTCAGGGGACATTCTCATCCTCTTTCCCAGCTCCTGCCTGCAGATAGGCCCCTCCCTGGGCCCCCTCCCAGGCGCCACACTCCGGCCTTCACACTCCATCTTCCACCCAACACTGACCACTTTCTGATCACGCTCTCCCATACTTAAGGGTTGCCCTAACACCATGCCAAGCCTCCTGCTTGGGAATTGGTCAAAGTCCCTTAATTCCTTAAGTATGCAGATCAGCCCCTCCTGACCCCCACCCACTGCTTTCTAGAAACTTATCAAGGAACTGACCTGCAGAGCCCTCAGCCCCGACCTAAAGTTACCTGGCTGACTCATGCCAGGCTGACTCACACAGGTTGCTATCCATCCTCTAGCTGAAAATCTAGCTACAGGGGCACTACATCCGCAACTGGGCTCTGTGTGTTCACTGCCGCCGCATCATCAATAAATTGTTATTAAAGTTGAAAGTTTTAGATAAAATAATATTTAGTTTTTTCTTTTGCAAAGTTGAGCTTTAAAATGAGAACTAATGATAAAAACGCATATCTCTGTCCATGCTGTAAATAGCAACTTTCTCAGGCTGTTCTGCTATTATGTCTACCTGACACTTCTTTTTATTAAATTATGACTTACAGTGAAATTCAAGAACAGGCAGCTGAATACAGAGTGACAGTGATGAGTCTATGGGAAGACAAATGTAAGCATGCATTCCCCATCCAACCATAAAATATCATATTGACGTACACATGCTCAATAGCTCCTGCAACCAAATTAGATAAATGAGATTTGTTGTGAGCATTATTCTCCAGGAAATGTCTGTTGAAGTGTCATTTAGTTATTTCTAGTATTCGTGGAAAATGAGGCACTAATCAGATTCTGAGTCTAAGCCAGCTGAAAGCATTTAAGGACAAATATGAAATGTATATGCACTTGTTATATGGTTATGAGAAATGTATCAGTAATATCAGCAACATGAGAAGAGCTCTGAGTGGAGCAAAACTCAGTAAGAAACAACATTATACCACATGCATCTTTCTTCCCTACTAGACTTCCTTCTCTATTGACCTTCCATCTCTAGTGACCTCCCTTCTCTACTGAGCCTTTTTCTCTACTGACCTTCTTTTTCTAGTAACCTTCCTTCTCTACTGGCCTTCCTTCTCTAGTGACCTTCCTTCTCTACTGACCTTCTTTCTTTAGTGACCTTCCTTCTCTACTGACCTGCTTTCTCCACTGACCTTCTTTTTCTAGTAACCTTCCTTCTGTACTGACTTTCCTTCTCTAGTAACCTTCCTTCTCTACTGACCTTCCTTCTCTAGTGACCTTCCTTCTCTAGTGACCTTCCTTCTCTACTGACCTTCTTTCTTTAGTGACCTTTCTTCTCTACTGACCTTCTTTCTCCACTGATCTTCTTTTTCTAGTAACCTTCCTTCTGTACTGACCTTCCTTCTCTAGTGATCTTCCTCCTCTACTAACCTTCTTTATCTAGTGACCTTCCTTATCTACTGACCTTCTTTCTCTAATGTCCTTTCTTCTCTACTGACCTTTCTCTACTGACCTTCCTTCTCTGCTGACCTTCTTTCTCTAGTGACCTTCCTTCTCTAGTGTGTAAGCAGGTTGCCTACTGGGGGGGACAGTTAGTTATGGCTGCCTTAGCCAGGTGGAAGGGCTAAAAGCTTTTGTCACCTTCCTAGGGCTTAGCTTGTTGACTTTTCTAGTTCTGACCCTCCTGTCCTGTGTGCTTATAAAAGGAGAGAGGTTCAGATCCCTAGAGAGCAGGAGAGGGTTTCGAGAGAAGTTCCTGGAAATCTTCTGTTGAGCTCTGCCTGTGGGAACCCTTGTAGTCCGCCCTGAAGACACCGACTTGTCAGGTCACCATCACCATGGACCACCACCTCTTTGGACTTACCACTTATGGACTCTATCTATGAAGGTATGCTGTGGCAGCCACAGTTAGTTAACCAGTTATGCTGAATTTTATCAGTAAAGACTCTGTGCAGTTGTTCTGCCTGGTCTGAAGTCTTTCTAAAGGCATGTGAAAGTAGCAAAACACATAGACATTTGAAGCTTGGGTCAACTAAAGCACATTCAGTGAGACTGGACCTTGCTGTACTTTATATGATGTGCCCTTGACACTGTTGTCTTTTGTGAGTATATTACCACTTCCTTTATACAATAAATGTTTTTTTAAATGTAATGCACTAGGCCTGTGCTCCCTCTGCTTGTTTTCTTTGCATGCTGACCTGTGCAGTGATTGGACACAGCATGAGTTTGTCATCAGGGCGCAGCCTACGCACATTGAGATATGAAGTCAGTCTCTTCAAGAGGTAATATGGTTTGGAAAAGAAGGAAGTAGTTGTTAAGAGTAACTAGAGGCTAGTAGCCAGTACAAGCATCCTTTCTTGAAGCGTAGTATCTGTGCTAGATGAGCGTTCCTCTGGTAGTAAAGTATTTGCTTCTGGGGCTTCCTCCCCAGTGGTCCATCTCCCATAGCAATGGGAGCAGATCAGCATCATGGAGGCACCCAGCCTAGCTACCAGGTACGGTAGAGTACGAGGAACCAAATGCACGCATGAGATCTGCGCTATGTGCACAGCGGGACCCCATTCTGTCACTGGAAGTGAAGTGATAGGAGTAAGCTGGATGGGTGGATAGGGCATAGGCTTAGCCTGTGCCTCCTAATGCAATAGTTACAGTTAAGGTATGCATTGACACAGAGGGTTAACTGGAATCCGGTTTATTAATTCAGTGTACACGGTGTATGGCACATCTCTAAGTTGGAGGACTGCCTTAAAGTGTTATTAAACCCACAACTGTAAAATCAGCCTGTATATGCAGTAAAGCATGCTTGTTATACTCACTGTGGAAGAGGAAGCCCTCGAAACGCATCAGCTGGTTGGAGGTCTAGGAATCCCATTATGGGTATCATTCAGTGAGACTGGACCTTGCTGTACTTTATATGATGTGCCCTTGGCACTGTTGTCTTCTGTGAGTATATTACCACTTCCTTTATATAATAAATTGTTTTTTAAAGGTAATGCACTAGGCCTGTGCGCTCTCTGCTTGTTTTCTTTGCATGCTGACCTGTGCATTGATTGGACACAGCACGAGTTTGTCAGCAGGGTGCAGCCAATTATTTTGGTTGTATACCTGCTGATTGGCTGTGCCCAATCACAGCACAGAGTTCTGTTTATATACACACAGAACTCTGTATACACAGACAGCGATCTGGCTGTTTCTTCTCTCTGAAATCAACTCTGAGTTCAGAGGGAAAAAAACTGCCAGATCCATGAGTAAAAGCAGCACACATTACAAAAATTACACTTGTTAGGCACACAGTTAAACCCATCATCACCCCTTGATGTTAACTCTCTCAGCCACTGTTATTAGCAGGGGCGGACTGACAACTCATGGGGCCCCTGGACAATAGGGGATCATGGGGCCCCTGTGTCCTTGCCCAAACTCAAAAAAGCCTATGAAAAAGGTACCAGGGGCATCGCATGGGGCCCCCTACTGACCCCGGGCCCTCGGGTAGTGCCTGAGATTCCAAATGGTCAGTCCGCCCCTGGTTATTAGTATAGTGTACAGCATTATCACTGATCACTGTATTAGTGTCACTAGCGACATCAGTGTCAACTTTTCAGTTAGTGTCTCTCCTAGCCAGTGTCAGTCAGCACCAGATTGCCCACCACAGTATCACAGTTACACTATAAGTTGCTGATCACCACCTGTACTATTATGGTGTCTTTACGGATCAGTATTTTGATCACAACTACACCCTGTTCCAAATTATTATGCAAATGATATTTTTCTCATTTACCTAAATAATTGATGTAAATAACAGTCAGCATAATTCTCATGTTATCAACTAGTAAGAGTACAATTCACATTTTATTGAACAAACCTCCTAATGATAACAGGATTTTTTTTAAACATAAAAAACTTACAATTTACTGTTCCAAATTATTCCGCACAGTAAGTTTCAAAACACTTTATAGGTTGGAAAGAACTGAAAATTGTCATTTGTTGTGTTTTCAGCAAATTTACTGAAATCAAAAGCTATTTCAATCAAACTTTTAACAACATTTTAACTTTTTAAACATTTTAACAGGTCACGTTACATTGTTACATAGGACCCCTTATTTGATAGCAGCTTCACAAGTCTTGCATCCACTGAACTTGTGCGTTTTTGGACAGTTTCTGCTTGAATTTGTTTGCAAGATGTCAGAATAGCCTCCCAGAGCTGCTGTTTGGATGTAAACTGCCTCCCACTCTCATAGATCTTTTGCTTGAGGATGCTCCAAAGGTTCTCAATAGGATTGAGGTCAGGGGAGGATGGAGGCCACACCATGACTTTCTCTCCTTTTATCCCCATAGTAGCCATTGATGCAGAGGTATTCTTTGCAGCATGAGATGATGCATTGTCATGCATGAAGATGATTTTATTACGGAAAGCATAGTTCTTCCTTCTGTACCAGGGAAGAAAGTGGTCAGTCATAAACTCCACATACTTTGCAGAGGTCATCTTTACACCTTCGGAGACCCTAAAGGGACCGACCAACTTTGTTCCCATGATTCCAGCCCAAAACATGACTCCACCACCGCCTTGCTGATGTCGCAGCCTTGTTGGAACAGGGTGGCCGTCCACCAACCATCCACTACTCCATCCATCTGGACCATTCAGGGTTGCACGGCACTCATCAGTGAACAGGACTGTTTGAAAATTAGTCTTCATGTATTTTTCTGCCCAATGCAGCCGTTTCTGCTTGTGAGCATTGGTTAGTGGTGGCCGAATAGAAGGTTTATGCTCAGTTGCAAGACTCTGGAGGACTCCACACCTTGATGTCCGTGGGACTCTAGAAGCACCAGCAGCTTCAAATATCTGTTTGCTACTATGTAATGGTATTTTAGCAGCTGCTCTCTTGATCCGATGCATGGATCTGGCAGAAATCTTCCTCAATGTGCCTTTATCTGCACCAACCCGTCTGTGCTCTGAATCAGCCACAAATCTCTTAATAGTGCGATGATCACGCTTACGTTTTCGTGAAATATATAACGTCCAAGGCATTGAACTATTTCACTCTTTTTGGCAGCAGAGAGATCCTTCCCCATATTGCTTGAAAATGGTGCTCTGCTTAATAATGTGGAACACCCTCCTTTAGTAGTTTTTCCTTAAATTGAGCTCACCAGCCAATCTAATTATCACAGGTGTCCGAGATTGTTTTCAGTGATCAAAAGAGCCCTGACACACAATGCCATCCAAGAGTTAAACTGAAAAACAAAATATTTAATCTTTGTGACACTTAAATAGAATTTGCATAATAATTTGGAACAGGGTATATATTAGTGTCTCCAATCGCATAGTGTCCCCAAAACACAGTTTGGTTTTTACCAAACACATGTAGAATACATTTTGATCTAAATTTATGATAAAATTTGTTTTATTTTAGTAGATATGTATTATTCCAGAAAATAAAAAATACTGTTTTTATTTTCGGTCTTTTTTTAATATGTTTATATAATGAAAATTAAAAAACCTAGTGATGATCAAATACCACTAAAGAAGTCTCTGTTTGTGTTTAAAAATATTATAAAATTACATTTAGGTACAATTTTGCATGACCACACAATTACCAGTTAAAGTAGGAGGTCAAGTGGTTGATATGGTGCACCAACACACACGGCATATGCATCATGGTACGTTGCAGTACAGTTCTGTAGGAAGCTACTGTATTAGTGCATTGGGGTTCAATTCAAACTGATTTGCTCCACAACATACCACACAGATTGCCAAGTGTTAGCATGCATTTTAGTAACATGTGGAAAACTGAGAATTTTACCACACGTTACCGCATTGCATAAGTGAAAATCTGGACTTAATCAGAAAACACGTGCATTCTGAAAAATGGGTCAGGTACCTTTTTCGATGTGTTGATACACATGATGACCTATAAGAAACAGGCACAGATACCTCACCATGCATCAATGCATGTGCCGTATATAGGTATGAATAGGCCCTAAAGGTAAGATTTTCCTTTAATTCCTCCCAGTAGTACTTTGCTTTAAATGCATTAGTGCTGCAATATTCTCTCTGAATAGCAGGGCATTGGCTTCTCGCTCTGATCACTGCACAATGGAATAAAACCCCATTCATAGGTCAAGTTGCATACATACTTCTACCTGTTGTGATTATTATAATCAAACACATGTTGCTTGATTAAGACCTTACAGGAATTCAGTATGAATGCTGAAAACTTTACTTATAGGCATCGAGGGTTTCAGAATTGCAGTTGCTATGACAGCATTGAGTAATATAGTAACTGCTATACAATGACTGCAATCCATTCATTTGAAACCTCTGATGAAAGCGAAAAAGGGAAATCAATTTTCATGTTGCAAAACTTGAAACTGCTGATCATAAACTATTTAAACAACCATTAATTACAAGCATTGCTTGACAGAATGATATATATTCTGACTGAGATGAGCAGAGGAATATTTCTGATTCGCCCCTTTCCTTTCCCGGTATTTCTAGCATTCATTAAGTCAAGATCTAAAATTTGCAGTGTCAAGGGATAACAGTGCCTAGAAATGAGATCACATGAGGAGTTTTGTCTCCTGTAAAATATTCTAAGTCAGCTTTCACTGTAAAATTTTGTATCAAAGAAACACAAGAACAAAGCTGTTTGTATCTAAAATGTGCACATTTCTCCAGTTCAGTGTCAGAAGAAATATGCTTCGCGTGTTAAATATTGATTGTTTTTTTTATATATTCCATAAAACCTAAGATAATAATACTAAAGCATACAAAGACGTTTTAGAGAGTTGAGCACTTCCAACCTTATGGCAATAATTTGGGGAAGGCCCCAACCATGACTCTACAATGCTAGATCCATATTGACATGGCTTGATGAGTTTGATGTGGAGGAACTTAAGTGACCTGTACAGAGCCATGACCTCAACCCTACAGAACACCAATGGAATGAACTGGAACACCAATTGTAAGCCGGATAACACCTATCCACCAAATCTAAATGGCCATGCATGGCAGCATGTAGCCACCCTCCAAATTAATGAGTTATTAACAAGTGCTTCCAGTAAAAGACACTGTTGATGCTGCAGCATATAAAAATGTTTAGACCATTGTGCTCCTTCAGCCTTGTGGTAAAAGTTTGTGGAAGGTTCTTTTATGTTCCACCATGACTGTGCTCTTGTGTAAAAAGCCACTTCCATAAAAACATGGTCAGATGAGATTGGTGTAGAGCAGTGGTTTTCATTTTATAAGCTAAAGAGGGCCTCAAATGTGGCCCCTGTCCAGGGGCGGACTGACCATTTGGAAACTCGAGCACTGCCCGAGGGCCCGGGGTCAGTAGGGGGCCCCATGAGATTCTTTATTTATATATACTTGTTGAATCTAAGCCACAAAGAATTAAGGCGGTTCTGAAGGCAAAAGGGGATCCAACTAGGAATGTGTACCTGATAAAGTGGCCTGTGAGTATATATTGAACAGTATGTGCGACCCTTTAGTGATGTCAGGGGCAGGGGCGGACTGACAACTCATGGGGCCCCCGGGCAATAGGGGATCATGGAGCCCCCGTGTCCTTCACCAAACTCAAAAAATCCTATGAAAAAGGTGCCAGGGGCATCTCATGGGGCCCCCAACTGACCCTGGGCCCTCGGGCAGTTTCCAAATGGTCAGTCCGCCCCTGCTCCCTTGATGCAATGGAAGCTTTCCTTTGCTCGATGATGAGTATTTGAGACTGCTTTTGTTCACCAGTATATTTACATCAAGTAAGTTTAATAGCTCCAGGTTACGGGTTAAAAGAACCCTATACCATATTCCTATTCATAATGTTCATTGCCTAGCTGTCATTCCGATCCAATGGATTCACTATATTCTAATTCTCCAACCTGGAACAAATATGTAGTATTTATTTAGCAGCATGCTGGCTCCAGGTCAGCTACTCAAATAGTATTGACGCCAGAGAAAGTGTATAGAGTGTACATGGATGTTTGCAGAGAGCTCTGACCCAAAACTCCTGGCATCTTCCTACACTTGGGGGGCCACAGGTGGCCACAGAAGTTCATGTTTGTACATGCATGTACTTGTGTAAACACTCTTTTGCATCAGCATTTACCTGTGTGCACACATATGATTTATTCCCGAATGTAGACATATTACATTTGGAAAAATGCATCATATGTGTATGTGCAGAAAAACATGAGTACATGGTTTACATGAGTATAAATGCAAAGATGCACTGATATGGCTTTCTGTGTGCACCACCTGCAGCTCCTGAAGCATAGGAAAATGTTTTATGCTACAGCTCCCTTGTGCTTGAAAATGTCTGTGCGCCTGTGACCTTACTGTCAGTGCTGGAATCTGTGCGCCTGTGACCTTACTGTCAGTGCTGGAATCTGTGCGCCTGTGACCTTACTGTCAGTGCTGGAATCTGTGTGCTGTGACCTTACTGTCAGTGCTGGAATCTGTGCGCCTGTGACCTTACTGTCAGTGCTGGAATCTGTGCGCCTGTGACCTTACTGTCAGTACTGGAATCTGTGTGCTGTGACCTTACTGTCAGTGCTGGAATCTGTGCGCCTGTGACCTTACTGTCAGTGCTGGAATCTGTGCGCCTGTGACCTTACTGTCAGTGCTGGAATCTGTGCGCCTGTGACCTTACTGTCAGTGCTGGAATCTGTGCGCCTGTGACCTTACTGTCAGCGCTGGAATCTGTGCGCCTGTGACCTTACTGTCAGTGCTGGAATCTGTGCGCCTGTGACCTTACTGTCAGCGCTGGAATCTGTGCGCCTGTGACCTTACTGTCAGCGCTGGAATCTGTGCGCCTGTGACCTTACTGTCAGCGCTGGAATCTGTGCGCCTGTGACCTTACTGTCAGTACTGGAATCTGTGTGCTGTGACCTTACTGTCAGTACTGGAATCTGTGCGCCTGTGACCTTACTGTCAGTGCTGGAATCTGTGCGCCTGTGACCTTACTGTCAGTGCTGGAATCTGTGCGCCTGTGACCTTACTGTCAGTGCTGTAATCTGTGCGCCTGTGACCTTACTGTCAGTGCTGGAATCTGTGCGCCTGTGACCTTACTGTCAGTGCTGGAATCTGTGCGCCTGTGACCTTACTGTCAGTGCTGGAATCTGTGCGCCTGTGACCTTACTGTCAGTGCTGGAATCTTTTAGGTTAGCTTAAGGGAGTAGGTCAAGGGTTAAAATATAGTTACATTTCAAATTGGGGCAGCACAGTGGTTAAATGGTTAGGACTTCCGCCTGGCAGTACTAAGGTCGTTGGCTCGAATCCCAACCACGGCACCACCTGCCTGGAGTTTGCATGTTCTCCCTGTGCCTGTGTGGATTTCTTCTGGGTACTCAGGTTTCCTCCCACACTCTAAAGACATGATGGTAGGTTAATTGGGTCCTGTCTAAATTGTCCCTAGTATATGTATGTATAAATGTGAGTTAGGGACCTTAGATTGTACACCCCTTGAGGGTTAGGGACTGATGTGAATGTATGATATATATGTGAAGTGCTGTGTAAATTGACGGCGCTATATAAGTACCTGAAATAAATAAAATAATAAAAATAAATCAGGGTTTAAGCGATTAAAGTGTTACTAACCCACAACAGTAAGATCAGTCTGTATATGCAGTAAAGTATGCTTGTTATACTCACTGTGGTACCTAAGAGATTAATCCTCTGCATTGTGTAAAAATGCTGTTTGATCCTGTCTTCACTGATCCTCCACTTCTTCCAGTGTCCCCCTTTTATCTCCTGATATGACATATCGTGTGGAGTCACTCTGCACATGCTCAGTTTGGTGTTTATTGCTAGATAGTTTTTTTTTCTCTTTTGAGAGTGCATGTGATCTGCACAGGGCCTGCTGATGAGAAAAGGTATTTAGCAGTTTATATTTACTAAAATAATTGCATTTAAATGTTGTGTGTACTGTGGGAGACCAGATATAGTGAATGCAGGGTCCGGGGAGACCAGATATAGTGAATGCAGGGTTCGGGAAGGCCAGATATAGTGAATGCAGGGTCCGGGAAGGCCAGATATAGTGAATGCAGGGTCCGGGAAGGCCAGATATAGTGAATGCAGGGTCTGGGGAGACCAGATATAGTGAATGCAGGGTCCGGGGAGGCCAGATATAGTGAATGCAGGCTCCGGGGAGACCAGATATAGTGAATGCAGGGTCCGGGAAGGCCAGATATAGTGAATGCTGGGTCCGGGGAGACCAGATATAGTGAATGCAGGGTCCGGAAGGCCAGGTATAGTGAATGCAGGGTCCGAGAAGGCCAGATATAGTGAATGCAGGGTCCAAGGAGACCAGATATAGTGAATGCAGGGTCCAGGAAGGCCAGATATAGTGAATGCAGGGTCCGGGGAGACCAGATATAGTGAATGCAGGGTCCGGGGAGACCAGATATAGTGAATGCAGGGTCCGGGGAGACCAGATATAGTGAATGCAGGGTCCGGGGAGGCCAGATATAGTGAATGCAGGGTCCGAAGAGACCAGATATAGTGAATGCAGGGTCCGGGGAGACCAGATATAGTGAATGTAGGGTCCGGGGAGACCAGATATAGTGAATGCAGGGTCCGGGGAGGCCAGATATAGTGAATGCAGGCTCCGAGGAGACCAGATATAGTGAATGCAGGGTCCGGGGAGACCAGATATAGTGAATGCAGGGTCTGGGAGATTAGTAACACTTTAAATTGAAAGGCTAAGATTTGGTTATTTTTAAATGTTAATTTTCAGTGTCAGCTTTGGAGTTAAGAGGTTCGTTTTAAGGAAGAGTTAGTTTACGTATTGAGTGTTAGGAGGCAGGTTAAATGTTACGGTTAATTTAAGAGGGCAGTTTAAGTGTTCATGTTAGGGAAGGGACAGCAATTTCCCAGCACACTACAGATCTTCAAGTTGTCCAAATGGCTTTATTGAAGTATGATCATACTGTCACACTTCAATAAAGCCATTTGGACAACTTGAAAATTCTGGAGAATCAAAGAAAGACAGCAACATAATGATAGAATGGGACAAAGAGGGAGAAAGCACAGAGACAAGTGGAAAATGAGAAAGTGAAAGTGTGAGAGAGATTTCGGCTTGGTTCACATACATGTATTTTGTGTTTGATGCTTTCTCCAGTGCTTTTTGTAGTTCATATTTTGCAGTTTGCATTTTCTATACGCATTTTTGATGCATTTTCGATGTGTTTTACCACATTTTTCATTTTGTTCAGATCTTTTTTTTTTTTTTGCTTTTAAAAAAATCCCTCTTTCCAAAAATGCAGCAGCTCAATAAAGCATAGATGTGAGCATGTTCCATAGGAAACCATGTTAAATGGACTGTAGTGCATTTATGAAAAAAGCAAAAAACGCATTGGTGTGAACGGAGCCTAAGGAGAATTAGAAGAGAGAGAAAATGGGGATGGCAAGGAAGAGACAGACGGGATGGAGAGAGACAGACAGGGGATGGAGAGAGACAGACAGGGGATGGAGAGAGAGAGATAGGGGAAGGAGAAAGAGACAGACAGAGGATGGAGAGAGAGGCAGACAGCTAGGGGATGGAGAGAGAGAGGCAGGGGATGAAAACTGACAGGCAGAGGATAGAGGGAGACAGATAGGAGGTGGAGAGAGAGACAGACATACAGGGGATGGAGAGAGAGAGAGAGAAAGAGACAGGGGGTGGAGAGAGTGGCATGCAAGGGAATGAGGGAGACAGACAGGGTGTGCATAGAGACAGGTAGGCTAGAAATGGAGAGACACAGACGGGATGGAGAGAGAGAGAGAGAGAGAGAGAGAGAGAGGCAGGCTAGGGATGGAGAGAGTCAGACAGGGGATGGATAGATAGTGACAGACAGGAGATGGATAGAGAGACAGACAGGGGCAGGAGAGACAGACAGAGGATGCAGAGAGAGGTGGACATAGGATGAAGAGAGAAGACAGGGGATGGAGAGAGAGAGAGACAGACAGACAGAGGATGTAGAGAGAGAGAGACAGACAGGAGATGGAGAGAAACAGACAAGAGATGAAGAGAAACAGACGGGGGATGGAGAGAAACAGACGGGGGATGGAGAGAGAGAGACAGGGGATGAAGAGAGACAGACAGGCAGGGGATGGAGACAGACAGACAGGAGATGGAGAGAGAGAGAGAGAGAAACAGGAGATGGGGAGTGACAGGGGCAGGAGAGAGAGAGGGAGACCAGGCAGGGGATGGCGGGAGAGAGACAGAAAGGGGATGGAGGGAGAGAGAGACAGACAGGAGATGGACAGAGAGACAGACATTAAATGGAGAAAGTGACAGACAGGGGATGGAGAGGGACGGACACAGGATGGAGACAGACAGCGTATGGAAAGAGACACAGGCAGGGGATAGAGAGAGACACAGGAGATGAAGAGAGACAAACGGGATGGAGAGACAGACAGGGGATGGAGAGAGAGACAGACAGGGGATAGAGAGAGGAAGACAGACAGGGGATGGAGAGACAGGCAGGGGATGGAGAGAGAGACAGACAGGGGACGGAGAGAGAGACAGACAGGGGATGGAGAGAGAGACAGACAGGGGATGGAGAGAGAGACAGACAGGGGGTGGAGAGAGGGAGACAGACAGGGGATGGAGAGAGGGAGACAGACAGGGGATGGAGAGAGGGAGACAGACAGGGGATGGAGAGAGGGAGACAGACAGGGGATGGAGAGAGGGAGACAGACAGGGGATGGAGAGAGAGACAGACAGGGGATGGAGAGAGAGACAGACAGGGGATGGAGAGAGAGACAGACAGGGGGTGGAGAGAGACAGACAGGGGGTGGAGAGAGACAGACAGGGGGTGGAGAGAGACAGACAGGGGATGGAGAGAGACAGACAGGGGATGGAGAGAGACAGACAGGAGATGGAGAGAGACAGACAGGAGATGGAGAGAGACAGACAGGGGGTGGAGAGAGACAGACAGGGGATGGAGAGAGAGACAGACAGACAGGAGATGGAGACAGACAGGCAGGAGATGGAGAGAGACATAGGATGGAGAAAGAGAGACAAGGGATGGAGAGAGACAGACAGGGGATGGAGGGAGTGACAGGAAGGAGATGGACAGAGAGACAGACAGGGGATAGAGAAAATGAGGGACAGGGGATGGAGATAGACAGACAGAGGATGGAGAAAGAGAGACAGGGGATGGAGAGACAGACAGAGGATGGAGAAAGAGAGACAGGGGATGGAGAGACAGACAGAGGATGGAGAAAGAGAGACAGACAGGAAATGAAGAGAGACAGACAGGAGATGGAGAGAGACAGACAGGAGATGAGACAGGAGATGGAGAGAGTGACAGGCAGGAGATGGAGTCACAGGCAGGAGATGGAGTCACAGGCAGGAGATGGAGTCACAGGCAGGAGATGGAGAGTTAATCTTCCCATTCATTCTTGGATTTCCCACATGCAGGGATCACAGGAAGACATTGATGAAATGTTGTAGCTCAGATAACAGAAATGACCTTTTTGCATGCCCTCTGACAGTTGAGGATTCGCATTATACAGATCTATGTCCTCCCTCACCAGGCTCTGGTACCCCAGGTACACTCTGCAGGGCTGTCACCACTCTGCCCCCATGCACACACCATGACCTTGCCCTGTGACCTCCGCTGTCAGGAGTCCGGGGACTCCTCTGAGCCAGCAGTGACAGTTCAGAGACAGCAGCTGTCAGCGCACGGAGCTCCCAGCACTCTTCCCTGCTCAGGCACAGGTACATCCCACCAGCCTATGGAGGCGCTGCAAGGACTGGCTCCACACACAGGGCGGACCCTACAGGGACTAGTAAGGGATTCTCTTTTTTTATCCTCATTCTGGCTCATTGAGAATGTTGAAGAAGACGTGAAAGCCTCTAACTGTGCTGCTCCTTCCAATCAGACTGCCGCTAATCCCTACCTCTGCCTGCACAACTTCTGCCACTGACAAGCTGCATCCCTGAGTCTCCATCTGCAGCATCTCAGACCCCCTTCCTGCCCTCACCTCTGCAGGATCCCAACTTGGATTGCTTGCCTGGATCCCCTCCAATAGGAATTATTGCCTAAATCCAGATCCCACGATTGAATGGAAGGATAACTCAGGGCTATGGCATAGGATTCCTGGAGTTTGGCAATCCCCCTTGAATTCATCTGAATTGTGTAAGTGAATTAACTTCTGTGTCTGGTTATCTGTGCATGGATGCAAAGGAAATGGGTTGCAAACAGGTTTGTAGAAGCATTTCTACCAGTTACCCCCTGATTTAGAGGGGCACCCCAAGTTTTGAAAATGTGTCCTTTTTTTGCATACGACTCTGTCCTGGATAATACAACCCCATATTATGGTATTGTATCACAAACATTCCCTTTATTTATTGAATTTATTTAATGAGTTGTAAACCTATAATTAGTTTAATATGTCAATGAGCTGTAGTAGCCAAAGCAGCCAATCAGCATCCATCTTTATCCCTGTTACTTTATTAGACTAATTAGAGGTGATGTTGGATGTTCATGGGGTGTCCCTTGTATTTCCCTATTAAGTCACCCCAGGTTTTGGAATTGAGTATTTTGTGCTTGCAATGGCTTGCAAGCTGTTTTGTAATAGCATTTCTCCCAGTTTCCCTGATTTACAGGGTCACCCCAAGTTTTGAAGATTTATCCTTGCAATTTTTTGTCCTGGTTAATACAACCCATCTCTATTACATCAATTAAAATTGCATCCTTTATATTTATTATTTATTATTTATTACAGGTACTTATATAGCGCCATCAATTTTCACAGCGCTTTATATATATATATATATATATATATATATATATATATATATATATATATCATACTTTCACATCAATCATATTTACTCAATTATTGTATAGTTATGTATATTGTAAACATAGAATGTGTTTAATATGTCAATATGTAAAATGCAGTAGCCAAATCAGCCAACCAGCAGGCATCTTTTATCCCTGTTACTTTATTATACTGTAAGAGGTGATATTGGATGTTCATGGGGTGTTGTACAATATTGCCTCTTGTATTGCCATGTTGAATAACCCCAGGTGTTGGAATGGGACATTTTGTGCTTGCAATGGTTTGCAAACAGGTTTGTAGTCGCTAGTTACCCCTGATTTACAGGGGCGCCCCACGTTTCGAATTCACATTCCATTATGATTTATAAACTAAAAACATAAACATATAATCTGTTAAATAGGTTATTGTACAAAGTGCAGTAACCATATCAGCCAACCAGCAGGCATATTTTATCCCTGTTACTTTATTATACTGTAAGAGGTGATATTGGATGTGTATGGAGCAGGGGCGGACTGACCATTTGGAAACTCGAGCATTGCCCGAGGGCCTGGGGTCAGTAGGGGGCCCCATGAGATGCCCCTGGTACCTTTTTCATAGGCTTTTTTGAGTTTGGGCAAGGACACAGGGGCCCCATGATCCCCTATTGCCTGGGGGCCCCATGAGTTGTCAGTCCGCCCCTGGTGGTATCTGTGCTAGATGAGCGTTCCCCTGGTAGTGAGGTATTTGCTTCTGGGGCTTCCTCCCCAGTGGTCCATCTCCCATAGCAATGGGAGCAGATCATCATCATAGAGGCACCCAGCCTAGCTACCAGGTACGGTAGAGTAAGAGGAACCAAATGCACGCATGAGATGTGCACAGCGGGACCCCATTCTGTCACTGGAAGTGAGGTGATAGGAGTAAGCTGGATGGGTGGATAGGGCATAGGCTTAGCATGTGCCTCCTAATGCAATAGTTACAGTTAAGGTATGCATTGACACAGGACCAGAGGGTTAACTGGAATCCGGTTTATTAATTCAGTGTACACGGTGTATGGCTCATCTCTAAGTTGGAGGACTGCCTTAAAGTGTTATTATACTGTAAGAGGTGATATTGGATGTGTATGGAGCAGGGGCGGACTGACCATTTGGAAACTCGAGCATTGCCCGAGGGCCCTGGGTCAGTAGGGGGCCCCATGAGATGCCCCTGGTACCTTTTTCATAGGCTTTTTTGAGTTTGGGTAAGGATACAGGGGCCCCATGATCCACTATTGCCAGGGGGCCCCATGAGTTGTCAGTCCGCCCCTGGTATGGAGTGTTATACAATATTGCCTCTTTTATTGCCATGTTGAGTAACCTCAGGTGTTAGAATAGGATATTTTGTGCTTGCAGTGGTTTGCAAACAGGTTTGTAGACACTAGTTACCCCTGATTTTCAGGGGTGCCCCAAGTTTCAAATTCACATTTCATTATGGTTTATGAAATAAAACCATAAACATAGAATCTGTTTAATAGGTTATTGTACAAAGTACAGTAACCAAAGCAGCCAATACATTGTCTTTCTATATTCAATTATGATATATATCATATTACAAACATAGAATCTGTTTATTAGCTTATGGTACAATGTGCAGAAAGCAAATCAGCCAACCAGCAGGCATCTTTTATCCCTGTTAATTTATTATACTGCAAGAGGTGACATTAGATGTTCATGGGGAGTTTCAAAATACTGCCCCTTTTATTGCCATATTGAGCAACCCCAAGTGTTAGAACTGGGTATTTTATACTTGCAATGGGTTGCAAACAGGTTTGTAGTAGCATTTCTACTAGCTACCCCTAATTTATGGGGGCACCCCAAGTTTTGAAGATTTGTCCCTGGAATTTTTTTTTTCGTCATGGATAATGCAACCCATCTCTATTGCATCCTAAATTAAAATTGTTTTAGTAAAACATTGTCTTTCTCTATTCAGTTATGATTTTATCATACTATAAACATAGAATTTGTTTATTAGGTTATTGTACAAAGTGCAGAAAGCAAATCAACCAACCAGCAGGCATCTTTTATCCTTGTGCTTTATTATACTGTAAGAGGTGATGTTAGATGTTCACAGGGTGTCGCAAAATACTGCCCCTTGTATTGCTATATTGAGTAACCCCAAGTGTTAGAACTGGGTATTTTATACTTGCAATGGTTTGCAAACAGGTTTGTAATAGCATTTCTACTAGCTACCCTTAATTTATGGGGGCACCCCAAGTTTTGAAGATTTGTCCCTGGAATTTTTTTTTTTCGTCATGGATAATGCAACCCATCTCTATTGCATCCTAAATGAAATTGTTTTAGTAAAACATTGTCTTTCTCTATTCAGTTATGATTTTATCATACTATAAACATAGAATTTGTTTATCAGGTTATTGTACAAAGTGCAGAAAGCAAATCAACCAGCCAGCAGGCATCTTTTATCCTTGTGCTTTATTATACTGTAAGAGGTGATATTAGATGTTCATGGGGTATTGGAAAATACTGCCCCTTGTATTGCCATATTGAGTAACCCCAAGTGTTAGAACTGGGTATTTTGTACTTGCAATGGGTTGCAAACAGATTTGTAGTAGCATTTCTACTAGCTACCCTTAACTTATGGGGTTACCCAAGTTTTGAAGATTTGTCCCTTGCATTTTTTTTTTTTTTGCCAATGAATAATTCAACCCATTTCTATTGCATCCTAAATTAAAATTGTTTTAGTAAAACAGTGTCTTTCTACATTCAATTAGAATTTATATCATATTATAAACATAGAATTTGTTTATTAGGTTATTGTACAAAGTGCAGAAAGTAAACCAGCCAACCAGCAGGCATCTTTTATCCCTGTACTTAATTATACTGTAAGAGGTGATATTAGATGTCCATAGTATTTGTTTAATAGGTTATTGTACAAAGTGCAGAAAGTAAATCGGCCAACCAGCAGGCATCTTTTATCCTTGTACTTAGTTATACTGTAAGAGGTGATATTAGATGTCCATAGTATTTGTTTAATAGGTTATTGTACAAAGTGCAATAACTAAAGCAGCCAGTCAGCAGACACATTGTATTCCTGTTACTTTATTATATTGATTAGAGGTGATATTGGATGTTCGTGGAGTGTGTCCTGGATAATACAACCCATTTCTATTGCATCCTACATTGGAAACATTGTCTTTTAATACCTAATTATGCTTAATATCTGCATATTATAAACATAGAATTTTGTTTATTACCTCATTATACAAAGTGAAGTAGCCAAAGCAGCCAATCAGCAGTCATCTTTTATCCCTGTTATTTTATTATACTGATGATTATACTAGAGGTGATACTGGATGTTCATGGAGTATTGCACAATACTGCCCCTTGTATTGCTATATTGAGATACCCAAGGTGTTAGAATCGGGTCTTTTGTGCTTGTAATGGGTTACAAACTGGTTTGTAGTAACATTTCCACCAGATGCTCCTGATTTACAGAGGACCCCAAGTTTTGAACATTTGCCCTTGGAAATGTTTTGTCCATGCCTCTGTCCTGGATGTTCCATCTCTATTGCATGTTAAATTTAAATGTATTAGAAAAATCCTATTTACTTACTGAATTTTGATTAATATCTACATAATATAGACTTAGAATTTGTTTATTATGCCATTATGCTAAGTAAACAAAGCTGTGAAGTAACCAAAGCAGCCAGTCAGCAGTCATCTTTTATCCATGTTACTTTATTGCACTGCTTAGAGGTGATATTAGATGTTCATTCGTTGTTGCACAACGTTGCCCTTTGTATTGCCATATTGACTTACCCCAGGTGTCAGAATTTTGATATTTTAGAGGTGTTATTGGATGTTCATGGAGTATTGCACAACACTGCCCCTTGTATTTCTATATTGAGATACCCAAGCTGTTAGAATCGGATATTTTATGCTTGTAATGGGTTGCAAACTTGTTTGTAGTAACATTTCCACCAAATTCCCTTTATCTGCAGGGGACCCCAAGTTTTGAACATTTGTCCATTTTTTTGTTTTGTACATTCCTCTTTTCTGGATGTTCCATCTCTATCAAATCTTAAATTGAAATGTGTTAGATACATCCTTTTTACTTACTGAATCACGATTCATATCTACATATTATAGACTTAGAATTTGTTTATTATGCCATCAGGGGCGGACTGACCACTTGGAAACTCGGGCACTGCTCGAGGGCCCGGGGTCAGTAGGGGGCCCCATGAGATGCCCCTGGTACCTTTTTCATAGGCTTTTTTGAGTTTGGGCAAGGACACAGGGGCCCCATGATCCCCTATTTCCCGGGGGCCCCATGAGTTGTCAGTCCGCCCCTGTATGCCATTATGATCAGTAACCAAAGCTGTGAAGTAACAAAAGCAGCCAATCAGCAGTCATGTTTTATCCCCATTACTTTATTATACTGATGAGCGGTGATATTAGATGCTCATGGGTTGTTGCTCAACATTGCCCTTTGTATTGCCATATTGACTTACCCCAGGTGTCAAAATTTTGATATTTTGGTATTTTGTGGTCAGTGATGTGTATGGAAAGCACAAGTATAACAGCTAAGCATAAAAGTGTCCTTGGAAATTCTTTTAAATTAATCTCTTTTTCTCAAAATCATTTTTTCCCAGGTATAAAACACTCATTGATCTCAAAGCCTTGTAGATGGAACCGTTTTGTTTGTCTTAATCATTCTTGCTGTCCGCTACGTGCTGTTCTGCACCTTTACCTTGAACATACCATTGAACAAGCTCCCTTATAAAGCCTTAGTTCAGCAAAGCGTGGGCTTCTCATTTTCTGAATTGATTGGCTGGTACAGAATTGCCTTGTCACACATTCCAAAGGACATTTAAAACAATCATTAATACAGTTAGCTGGATAGCTATTAAAGGGTGATAAATGAAAATTTGGTGCTTTTTCATAGCCTTTTGCTGATATCACCTCTAACTGACTACCATGTATATAACTTGAAATGTCCCAAGTGAAGATGCGTAACCCTGGAGGTAAAAGCGAATTTATTTGTTTTTTTCCTTTGGTGAAATTTTGGCAAAATGCATTGGAGTCGTGTGTTGGTAATTCCTGTTGCACACCTGCCACTTATTAGTGCCAGTACTCTCCCTGGCTACAAGGTAATTATGTTTTTCGCTGGAGGCAGTTAATATTCAATTTTCGTAGGTCGAAGGGTTAGTATAGGCTAAGTGTGAAGAATTAATTTAGGTTTAGCTAGTCGGTTTAGGCTTCATTTTAATGGCTACATTAATTGTTAAAGCAATTCTCGTACTTTCTCCTAGCAGCAGAGTATTTCATTGTGTTAGCCATGGACAAAAGTAGAAATTTGGATTTGAGGTGATGCCATTGATTGGCTAAGTACAAAGACTGCAGTGCAAGCTTTTGATGTGTGATAAGGAGCCCTATCCTTGTCTTCCAACACCACAGCTGCCAGAAAAGTCTTTAACATTTGACACTTTAGGGAGTGTCAAATACCTGCATCCTACACAAGGCACCATGGGGACCTCAGGGCTCTGCTATAGCATAGGGTTTTTTGGAAGGTAGCACAACTGGGTGGAAAATTACTGGGCAAACAGTGACTGCACTCCATATATTTGGTTGTCTGAATACAGTATCTGGCAGTGCAGATTCTTTCATCCATGTGTATGGCTAGTCTTAGGGTTAGAGGAAGGGATGAGAGGGAGTTAGGATGAGTGATAGGGATTGATGATATTTGAGGGGCAAGGTACTGGCTCCTGAAAATAAGGTACTGGTACTTTTAAATGGTGGAACTCAAACAAGAAAAGACTATTCAGGTTATACCAGGTAGAGTCTTGGGTTTAAACAGACCTCAGAGCTTCATTGATACTCAGTGTTCTCTCATGCTGCTAAAGCTTGCAATCCTATTTCTCCACAACAGTGTAAGGGTCAATGTAACCTAACATTAGTCTCAGAAAGACGTCAAATACAGCATTCTTTCAGGTAACACACAGATGCACACATACTGTAACCCAACTGTAGAGCAGCCTTTCTCAATTTTTTTTTACCCCAGAAGAACTCTTGAAATAATTTTTAGGTCTCAGGGAACCCCTGCAAAGAGTAATCCATTGGGTGTCTCTAGGAAAATGCCCCTTACATTGGTAGTTATTGGGAAGAATGCCCCCCTCCTTACAGTGGTGGTTAGAATGCTAACAATACAGACAGTTAAAAAAAGATCATTGGTGCCATGCTGTTGGCTTTGGTAAGTGGCAATGAACCTGGCTTTATGCAGGCACTATCAAATAGGAGGTCAATCAGCCACAGCTCAAGAAATCTCTAGCAACCTCTGGAGGAACCTGAGAGTGCAGAACCTTGATTGATTGATTACAGTCTAATGTCCACACCACCAGTGTGATTTAATCCTTTTTTAACACTTTTGGGTTATTTATAAAACAGTGAATGTGACCAAACATTTATTGATCGCTAAACCATCACTGTTATTTAAAACACTGTGGGAACTCGCTTCAAGTGGTAGAGCTCTTCTTCAAAACACACAGCAACTCGCTTTCTTTTCAGGGCTTTTTTGCCCACTTTTATTTAAGAAAGTTCAAACAACAAAAATGCTTCCCACGCAGGGGTATCCATCATCAAGCAAATCAATATTCAGCCTCCTGGCTTGTACCCAGTTTTAAGTCTGCCTCCTGCAGACTCTTCCCAAAAGGTTCTTTTGGCACCCAGCGAACCTTTAGCACACAGCTATTCTGTAGCAGCCCCTTGCTGCTTTTGGCTTCCACCTCTCCTAGGTGTAGCCCACCTGACTCCACGGCAGAGACTTCCTGTCTGCCGGGGTGGAGTCCGCCTGACTCCTAACTGCTGGGGTGGAGCCCAGAATCATGGCCTGGCTTCCCCTAAAAGACCTGCACACACCTGTGCAATCAGCACGCTGGCTGCTCCCAAAATATGGGCCCAGGATTGGAGATTTCATCCCTCCCAAATCTCTAAGAAATCTCCAGGCTACAGGTCCCAAAACAGGCTTTACCAACCAAAGAGGAAACTGATAAACCAGTTTCCTCTGCATTAGGAGATCTGCCTGGAGCCCCTCAACCTCTATGGTTGAGAATCCTGGGTCAGCATCGTGCTTTCCACCGTGGCAGGATACTGCACTGCCACATATCCCCCCCCTTTGTTTTGATCCCGTAGGGGGCAGAACACACAAGCCCAAATTCTTTACTTTGGCACCTCTGTGCCAGCTTTCACCTATATGAGCCCATTCCTGACTGACATCACTTTCAAAGGGAAACTTTCCTTCCTGTCTTACGAGGCAACTTTCCCTGTGTTCTCCTACTACACGGACTTGGGCCCTATAAAGACACTGTGCCTTTTTTCGGGTACGCTTCCAAAAGCGTTGCCGCTCTATTTTCCTTGGGGCCACCCAAATCACCTTCCCATTAAGGAACTTCCAAAACTTCGTACCTTTCTGAGGATGAGGTTGACGCCTGAGTTTTCGGTGTCGGATAACATTACAGCTACGCTGCACTCTCAACCGCCGGTTTCCCTTTACCTTTGAAGGGGTCACACTTTTAAACACAAAAAGTGCGGGCTCTTTTATTGGGGTTACCTTAGACCCTCGCTGCATTCTATGTACAGGCATCTTCTTACTGACAAAACCTAGCTCGGTTGGTTTCCCCCCGTACACTGCATGCTTCCTTTGGTCACTGACAGTCTCAGATGACAGCAATACTACTATCCTACTATCCTTCTGAAGGACAGACCGATTGTCTTGCTCTTCAGATGTTTTTATGTCAGGGGACCTCTTTAAATTATCCACTTCCTTAAAGTTTTCCCTCTGGGCAGATAAGCTATTTAAAGTTTCTCTTCCCAGAGTACCCTCCTGAACCTGTAGGGGGCCTAATTCAGCTGCAGCTTTTAGTTCAGCTGTGTCTAGCACATCATTACCCACCACATCACATGTTTCAGGGTTATCCGCATGCATGTCCTCATGACCTTCAGGTGCATCATTAGGCTTATGGTCACCCACAGAAACTAACTGATCTACATTTACCAGTGCCTCGCACTTTTCCAAATCATCATATTTACCATTTACCAATGCATCGCACTTTTCCTCATGGTCAGAAACATCCACACCTTTGTCAGAACTCATTTCAATGTTTGGCAGGGCAGTGTCTGGAAACCAAGTGCACAGCGGGGAGTGGTTGTCTCCCATGGCAACATCGCTATCCACCAGCTCCACTGGCACATGAACCTCTTCCAGCAACTGTCCTGACACCTGACCATCATAACATAATTCTACATTTGGTTTACTGACCCCAATCACTTGACGTGTGCCATCTGACACTTCCACCAACACGGGCTCATTTGGGATCACGCTATTCATTCCCACACCACTGGATCCTTTGTGGTTTGTGGGCACGATCTCTGCTATGTGCTCAATCTCACTTGGCCCGTCCATATTGGGAGGGAGATCATCTGCAGCAACAGCAAGTGTGCCCTTGTCTATAAGCCGCTCTGCAGTCCCTCCATTTAGCACAGCAGAAGTCGTGTCCACTCCACTGTTGGAAACAGAGGTCCCTTTCAACAAAGCCAACAGGTTTTCAGCCCATCTGTCCCAGTCTACTTTCTCTGCGCTCCAATCAGAGGTACTACGCAGTACTCCATCAACTGCCAGAGGAGACACAGGACAGAGTGGCTCAGCAGACACATCACATATATCACTTTTGTTCAACCAAAACTGTGGCACTAAATTTTTAACCTCAACAGGTTGCAATACCACACCTTCACCACCGTACTCTGATGGCGCTTCATTCACCTCAGGAACACTTCCATACATATTGTCAGTACTGACAGACTCAGTTAACCCATTATCACCATGAGCATTTTCAAAAATTTCAGTTTTAGCATTTAAATCATCATTTGTGTCAAGTACTCTCTTGTCCAGAGCAGCAACATAGTTGTCCCAGGCAACCTCTGGCTCCAACACACAGAGCTCCCAGGAAGTTTCCATGGACACCTTTGCAGCCTTGGATACTGTTGCCAAGGGCAACAACATATCTTCAATCATATTCACATCAACACTGTTATCCTTAGTGAGCTGTGCTAGCCCATCACCAACCGTAACCTTACATTTACCAACAGTAACACTTTTGTTGGCATGACCATCAGCATTCTCATTACCTATAGACATGACTGCAGCTCCATAGCTGACCTGGGAAATCCTCTGCTCCGTCACTGCGGGCTCCTGGGAGGTTTCCCTGGGCATCTCTGCAGCACCTATCACTAGGGAACACGGTGCCATGGCAGTTTTGGTCACCCCTAGGTTACCATCCCCAGCCTTCTGCTGGATTATAGCAGGCACCTGCAGAGTCCCCATGTCCTTTTCCATATTTAGTCCTGCTAATCGTTGGGCTGTTCCCTGTGCCTCCCCACTACTCAGGGTAGCACACAGCAGCCAGTCCATGTCCATCTGTATTGTGGAACTCCCTGAAGGACACACTCTCACTTCCTTGGACTCAGTCCCACAAACAGTCTTACCATTTCCTGAAGCAGGTGTCATAGCCTTCACTTGAGTGCGTAGTCTCTCCTCTGCTTGGCTTTGGCCACCCAGTTCATCCATGCAGCTATAGGATGATACCCTGGCAGGCACTTCTGACTCCTTGGCACCCCCTGCAGGCACAACAGGTACTTTTTCACTGTTGCCAGAGGTGGCTGCCAACATTTTTAAAAAGGAATCTGGGCTTGCAGATGAAGACTTTTGCTCAGTAGCACCCTCATCAGTGGTATTCCATAATCTGGGGCAGGAAAAGATACCATGCCCAAACTGACCACATTCCAGGCAGGGTATTACCTTCTTGGGATACGGAACGACATCTCCCTTGTAGCCCCTTCTCCTGGTTGGCAGGCTTTCTCCTGTTGCTATGGGAGATGGCACTCTCCCAGCTGAACTTTGTGGGTTCCTCCAGATGCGCTGAACTCTCATTTCTGCGTTGTCACAATCCTCTGCAGACGACACTCCTCTTACAGGGTCCGCAGGCCTGAAGTCACATGTGTTGCTATGGGCAACCACATTCTTCTCAAACTTGTGGTCAGGCTGTCGCTCCTTCCTTGCACTCAGAGCCGGCTTGCCTAACACAGATGCAGTCCTTTGCTTTGATATGCAACTTTGCAATGGAGGCTGACACAAAGGGCATTTAGAGACAGTGTGCCCCCACTCCCTGCACCGCAAGCATCGCTCTTGCCAACGTGTCTTGTCCAGGCTCCCCACATTGCAGCCTTTTTCCAGCTTAGGACTCTGCACATTCATAGCTGGTCTCCTTTCACCAGTGTTGCCAGCAGCAACAACATGCACTTCCCATTTTGGCAAACTTTGTTCATTTATGTATGGGGCTTGTTCTGGGGATAACAACCCCTCCAGCCACAGGGCTCGGTCTCTCATATCAGCAAATCTTTCTTCTTTTCTTTGCTTTGACCGCCTCATCTTCACAGTCACTTCACAACACTTTTGCACAGTCCAACAACCAAGAAATGAAGCACTGTCTCTTTAAGGCAGGTTCTCCTCACCTGCACACACAAATTGTGCTGTCCAATGCACATAAACACAGTTCATATAACTGATGAACTTACTTTTGCAGGGATCTCCAATTATGCCCGCATCCTCCACCATATGTGGGAACTCGCTTCAAGTGGTAGAGCTCTTCTTCAAAACACACAGCAACTCGCTTTCTTTTCAGGGCTTTTTTGCCCACTTTTATTTAAGAAAGTTCAAACAACAAAAATGCTTCCCACGCAGGGGTATCCATCATCAAGCAAATCAATATTCAGCCTCCTGGCTTGTACCCAGTTTTAAGTCTGCCTCCTGCAGACTCTTCCCAAAAGGTTCTTTTGGCACCCAGCGAACCTTTAGCACACAGCTATTCTGTAGCAGCCCCTTGCTGCTTTTGGCTTCCACCTCTCCTAGGTGTAGCCCACCTGACTCCACGGCAGAGACTTCCTGTCTGCCGGGGTGGAGTCCGCCTGACTCCTAACTGCTGGGGTGGAGCCCAGAATCATGGCCTGGCTTCCCCTAAAAGACCTGCACACACCTGTGCAATCAGCACGCTGGCTGCTCCCAAAATATGGGCCCAGGATTGGAGATTTCATCCCTCCCAAATCTCTAAGAAATCTCCAGGCTACAGGTCCCAAAACAGGCTTTACCAACCAAAGAGGAAACTGATAAACCAGTTTCCTCTGCATTAGGAGATCTGCCTGGAGCCCCTCAACCTCTATGGTTGAGAATCCTGGGTCAGCATCGTGCTTTCCACCGTGGCAGGATACTGCACTGCCACAACACATATACTAGTAAGATTTACCAGCAGTGAATGTTTGTTGAATGCCACATTCACTGTTTTATAAATATGCCCTAAAATGGGTGGGCAAAGGGCACACCCCTACCACACTCATAGTCAAGCAGACCATTTGGGATTTGGCTGTCATTAAGATGCAGACCATTGTCAATTATTCCAACAAGGAACCTACACAAGTGCAAAAATTTATTGTTTAGATGCAAGTTCATTTTTTTACCATAGCATTTTTTTCTAGCTTTTCACCTTGATGCAGAATTCCAGGTATGGACCAGTTTGGACAAACATACGTATGCAAATTATATACCTGTGGGATCCCTGTGGAATCATTGTAGTAGTTACTACTACTACCATGATCAATACTGTCTTCCGGGTCCAATGACAATCAGCTGCCTTGCTGCATAGTGAACACAGGGGTCGCTTACTTGGAACTGGCGCCGTTCACAGAATGGTTTGCATTTTTTCCCATGAGGTGGAGAGCATGACATCACCACTCCACCTCTCCAACTTGTCAAATCAGAGAGTACCTTGAATTTACTGAGAAAAATGCAAGGTGTTCTTCGAATAGTACCCATGCCAAGCGAGCGAACCCCTGTACTCACTATGCATCAGGGCATCCAAACAGGACCTGGGACATGAAGAGACTACTACAGTGATTTCCAGCTTCCACATGGATCCCACGGATATGGTACATGCATGCTTATATTGTTCCAAGCTGGACCAATGATCTATGCAAAAAAATCCTTACCTGGAATTCAGTTTAAACTAAATTTAGAGGTTGAATACAAGGTTTAACATAGTATCATACTTTCATAGTTAAAGAGTGCATGTTTTATATAAGTCTATACATCAGATTAAAAAAAGGACAATTGAAAAGGAAAGAGGGACACCAGTCTTGGTTCCAAAAGGGACACTCCCTTTAAATGATGTACAATTGTGAGCTTTGATACTAGCATGATTTTGGGCAGAGATTAGAATCTTCAAGGATTAAAACAGTCATTTTGTACCTTTTTACCTCAGAAGAACCCCTCAAATAATTTTATGGTCTCTGGAAACCCTTACTCAAACCAATGCATCAGATGTCCATGGGGAAAATTCCCCCTACATTGGTGGTTAGCAGGACGAATGCTATCTATACAGTGGTGATCAGACAGCTAAAAATATAATTTGGGTCATACTGCTGGTTTACCCAAGTAGTATTAACTCTGGAACTATTGGGTCATAATGCTGGTTTACCCAAGTAGTATTAACTCTGGAAATATTGGGTCAAAATGCTGGTTTACCCAAGTAGTATTAACTCTGGAACTATTGGGTCATACTGCTGGTTTACCCAAGTAGTATTAACTCTGGAACTATGCAGGCACCATCAGATAGGAGGTAAATCAGCCACAGCTCAGGTTAACCATAGCAACCTGTGAGCAACCCTAGTTGAGAATGGCTGGGTTAAAAGGTTGGGTTTGAACTCATATCCTCTATACCAGGGGTATCCAGATTTTCTAAGCAAAGGGCCAGATTACTGTCCTTCAGACATGGGGGGGTAGAATGTGGCCAGTTGGAGTAGAAAATGCCCCTTTGTCAGTGGGAATAAACAATGCATCAGGTTTGGCTGCCAATGGGAGTAAGAAAATACATAGCACAAGTAATCAGTAGGAGAGGACTAGTGCCCCATGTTTGGTATTGGTGAGAGGAGGAAATGGTGCCTCATCATTGGTATCAGTGGGTAGAATAAAGCCCCATCTTTGTTGTCAGTGGGAGGAACAATTCCCCATTGTTGGTTTCAATTTGTAGGAATAGTGCTCCAATGTTGGGTTCTGTGGGAGGTTAGTGCCCCAAAGGCCACATAAAGGCAAGCAAAGGGCCACATCTGGCCTGCGGGCTGCAGTTTGATAACCACTGCTCTATACTAAAACACTGCAGTGCTGTGCAATCTATAGCATTAGAGAAAGGCAAAACTGTTTTCTTTAAATCTGAACTCCAGGATAAGTAATTATTGTTTATATATATATATTAATCATGTGCATTCTTAAATAAAAACAAACAAGGGCGCACTCTCATCGTGCATTACCGTGGTATAACACGTAATTTATTAAATAGAAAGGATGTATACTCACAAACCAACGTGATAATGGGCAGTATAGGTGATCCACAAAAACAGTCACAATGCAACTGTGTCTAATGATGCGGATAAGCTGACGCGTTTCGGGAGTTACTCCCGGGAGTAACTCCCGAAACACGTCAGTTTATCCGCATCATTAGACACAGTTGCATTGTGACTGTTTTTGTGGATCACCTATACTGCCCATTATCACGTTGGTTTGTGAGTATACATCCTTTCTATTTAATAAATTACGTGTTATACCACGGTAATGCACGATGAGAGTGCGCCCTTGTTTGTTTTTATTTATCAGTGGTCAGATTGCCCGATCTCAGAAGGGCAGCACCTCTTCGGTTGGCATTTCACAATTCCTTGGTTTGCATGAAGATTGGAGCGCTGCTTTCGTTTGTTTTTCATGTGCATTCTTACTTGAATTGTGTTGTTCTTTGTGTATTTCTTCCAAATCTGTGCAGTAATCCAGTGTGAGACTTTCCCTCTGTATAGGAACTTCCTGTAATAAAGACCTCTCAACGCTGCTCTCTCTCCTTCTGCAGGGTGACTGGTCTTGTCTCCGCCCCCTCTTGTAGTTTTCTGCAGGCAACTTGTGGTGGGTGGGGTCTGCCATGTCCCTCCCACAGCTCTGCTCTTTGCACAGGCTATGTACATCACAGTGATGATGTTACCACTACATTTGCAAGATAATATCTAGATGTAGGCATGTGGTGCACACAAAAGTTGTCGTATATCATTTGTGGCTACTGAGGAATGTATTTAAATGAAAGTTGTTGTGCACAGAGTTCAGCTTTAATAAGACACAGTTACGAGGCTGCTAAGTAAACAGTTCTACAAGATTACTCTTGTTCGCTCATCCAGAAGTGTGCGGTGCAGCTGTGTTTCTGTGCTTTGGGATGTGTCTGTCATTCAGGAGCAGAGCAATGTCAACAATTCCAAACAAGGGCTCAGTTTTATTTGTGTGGAAGCTCAGGGTACCGTGAGTGATCTCCGCACAGTCGCTCCTACAAGGTGATTGTTCATTTTCTGTTTGTGTTTAACAAGGAAAATAGGTCGACTGCCAAAATCCAAGGGGTGAAAGGGAAGATAAATGAATACATTAAATAATTCAGTGCTGGCCACACAATGTTAGTGTTCTAGGTTTATTTCTCTTTATAGAGATGTAGATCTGTTACACAGAATGGTTACGGGGCTACAAAGATTGGGTGCGTGGTGTTACCTTTGGCAGCCAATTGAAATCAGACTGTGCTAAAGCTGAGCTAAATACATTCAACAGCTACTTTATTAGGTACACCTTGCTAGTACCGGGTTGGACCCCCTTTGCCTTCAGAACTGCCTTCATTCTTTGTGGCTTAGATTCATCAATGTGTTAGAAACATTCCTCAGAGATTATGGTCCATATTGACACTGTTGCCTTTCTATGATCTCGAACCAGTCTGCCCATTCTCCTCTGACTTCTGACATCAGCAAGGCATTTTTGTCCACACAACTGCCGCTCACTGGATATTTTCTCTTTTTTGGACCATTCTCTGTAAACCCTAGAGATGGTTGTGCATGAAAATCCAAGCAGATCAGCAGTTTTTTAAATACTCATACCAGCCCGTCTGGCACCTACAGCCATGTCACGTTCAAAGTCACTTCAGTTTCTTTTCTTCCCCATTCCAATGCTCTGTTTGAACTTCAGCAAGTCATCTTCACCATGTCTAGATGCCTAAATGCATTGAGTTGCTACCATGCAATTGGCTAATTAGCAATCTGTGTCCTCAGAGATTATGGTCAATATTGACACTGTTACCTTTCTATGATCTCAAACCAGTCTGCCCATTCTCTTCTGACTTCTGACATCAACATGGCATTTTTGTCCACACAACTGCCACTCACTGGATATTTTCTCTTTTTCGGACCATTCTCTGTAAACCCTAGAGATGGTTGTGCGTGAAAATCTAAGCAGATCAGCAGTTTTTTAAATACTCAGACCATCCCGTCTGGCACCTACAGCCATGTCACGTTCAAAGTCACTTCAATTTCTTTTCTTCCCCATTCCAATGCTCGGTTTGAACTTCAGCAAGTCATCTTCACCGTGTCTAGATGCCTAAATGCATTGAGTTGCTGCCATGCAATTGGCTAATTAGCAATCTGTGTTACCAAGTAATTGAACAGGTGTACCTAATAAAGTGGCTGTAAGTGTGTATTGTTATATACTATTTGTATGTCTACTGTAAATCCCTTCAAGCATATCCAACTGTTGGAAATTCTAAAGGCCACCTCTTTGGGTGCCATATCCTATACGCTTGAAAGCCTTTTTTCAATAGAATTTTCTTGGCACTTTAATTCCAAGTGCCAAGCCTACCCTAGTCTTGGTGTTCAGGCATGATAGCTGTCTCTGTGTTCTTCACCTGTAGCAGCCCCTTTTCTATAAGGCCGGCAGGCTTACTGGTACTTGGTTGCCTTGGGTCTTCTACACAATGCTATAGTGCTTGGCTACCATGCCAGGGTTGGTGTGGGCTAAGCACAGCAAACAGATACTTGCAGGTGGCAGACTTGCAGAGTGGTTGGAGGCAGTACAAGTTCAGGGCAGGCAACACTTAGAGAGCAGTCAGGGTCAAATTTGTGGTCAAAAGGCTGAGTTCAGAGAGTAGTCCAAAGTCCTATCCAAGATTGATAACAAGGTAATCCAAATTAGATGGTAGGGCAGGGAATGGGCGAAGGTAAAGATCAAGGCACAGGAACAAGGCAGGTAGAAAGGAAGCTTGAAGCACATGTTGCAAACACTACCACAAGCATGACACTGAGGGCTTGGCAGGCTTAAAACAGGTTTGAACACCGCCCAGAGGCTGTGTCTACATCAATCACCCTGCAGATGGACAGTCAGACAGGGATAATGCAGCTCAGCCAAAACTGGGATGTTCGAATTAGACCAGGAGCTGCCAAGGAACAGGAGCGTTACACACTCCTGACACCAAATTGGGTCACCAGGCATTTCCTAAACTTCCCCAATTGCACAGCTTGGCACTGGTATTCAAAATGTGATAACGTATATACAGTATACGCCAGCTATCGTGCCTGACCACCAAGACTGGGGTGAGCTTGGAACTTGGAATGAGTGCCAAGAAAATTCTATGGAAAAAGGCTTTCAAGTGTATAGGATATGTACAGGAGCTAACTAACTGACCAGCATGTCTTTGGAGTGTTAGAAGAAACCCACATGAACACAAGGAGAACACGTGAACTCCATGAAGATCAAGTCCTGGTCCTTCTAGCCAAGGACTCCTGTGCTGCAAGGCATATGTGCTGACCACTAAGCCGCTGTGCTGCCCCTAAAATATATACTGTAAAAGGGACTGTTTTGCCTGGAGGAGGGTTTATAGTTCTGTGCAGTCAGTTTTGTTATCCAGGCATTCTTGCTAGACAACTTAGTCAAGTCCTCCACCTGCACTGCAGCAGCATAACTTGGTCAAAAACACACCCCTAGCCTGTGATTGGACAATAAGGGAAATTAGCACACTAATGAGGCATCACTTTGCTCTCTCCTCCTGTCAGAACATGTGCACTAAAGAAGAGCTTAATTGGCTACTAGTGCTGTTCCTCCCTATTATAGTATGATGTACAAGGCATTAGAGGTAGCTGATTTCAATACTGGTATTTGAATTTGAATTTAAAAATATATGTAATACATTTTTGGAATTAATATATAACTGCTAATTGGTGGTTCTTGCCTGTCTGTAGTTTACCTTTACCTTTACACTATTCAGTTGAATTTTGTAATGAATACATAACTGCTAATTGGTGGATCTTTATACCTGTCTAGAGTTCACCTTTATGCTATTCTGGTTGCTTGCTATGGATCGGTAATCAGCACCGCTCAAACACTTGCATCTAACAGGGTTTATGACTTAAATTGCATATTAAAAATTAGGAAAAAATTGTAAATGGCAGATTTTTTCCTCAAGTAGCCCCAGCAAATTGTTCAGCCCTTTGTAAAGAACAATGAACCATCCATATGAGTTATTGCCCCAAAAAACACTTTACATGTCTCTAACAAAATCATAGGGAACCACCAATGGCACTTTTGGATGGAGAGCCTGTAACTGAAACATTGTTAAGTAAAAGAAATATGTAGGCTGCCATTGCTGACCTCCTTCTAAAAACATGTTTTCTGGCTATCCCTGTCTTCCGTAGTTTTGAGTCATTGACATGTTCACATAAATGGAATGCTTTTATCAAAATTGATTTGCTGCAAAATTATCAGTTTTGCAGAAGCACTTATTTTACTTGCTGAGCTACTTAATAGTAAAAAGGTTCGGTCCGAGCATGTAGGCCCTTTACAAAATAATCTAGAGCGGGTGACTGGGGACAAAGAGAAGGCAAATGTATTAAATACTTTTTTCAGCTCTGTGTATACAAAGGAGCATGGAGGAGCTCTTGTCCATAATGGGCATGGTATGGACACAGCTCCAGATGATCAACATTGGCTCACAATTGATATGATCCAAAAATATTTAGACAGTATAAAGGTGAATAAAGCACCTGGACTGGATGGCATACACCCACGGGCCCTTAAAGAATTGAGCTCTGTCATTTCAAAGCCATTGTTTCTAATTGTTAGGGACTCTTTAATGACTGGCATAGTACCACTGGATTGGCATAAGGCCAATGTGGTGCCAATATTTAAAAAGCGATCAAAATCTTTACCAAGTAATTATAGACCTATTAGTTTAAGTTCTACAGCTGGGAAGATACTGGAGAGTTTAATAAAAGACCACATAGATGAGTTCTTCCATGAAAAAAATATTTTAAGCAACAGACAGCATGGATTCATGAAAGACAGAAGTTGTCAAACAAACCTGATTTCTTTTTATGGGGAGGTGAGCAAAACCTTGGAAAGAGGGGTGGCGGTGGACGTGGCATACTTGGACAGAGGGGTGGCGGTGGACGTGGTATACTTGGACAGAGGGTTGGCGGTGGATGTGGTATACTTGGACAGAGTGGTGGCGGTGGACGTGGTGTACTTGGACAGAGGGGTGGCGGTGGACGTGGTATACTTGGACATAGGGGTGGCGGTGGATGTGGTATACTTGGACAGAGGGTGACAGTGGATGTGGTATACTTGGATTTTGTAAAAGCGTTTGGCACAGTTCCCCACACAGGGCTAATGTGTAAGGTAAAGTCTACAGGCTTGGAAAAATCTGTATGTAAATGGATAGAAAACTGGCTAAAAGATCGTATTCAGAGAGTAGTGGATAATGATTCATACTCTGAATGGTCTGGGGTTATCAGTGGTGTACCCCAAGGTTCAGTGTTGGGACCCTTACTTTTAATATATTTATAAACAATATAGGGTCTGGGATTATAAATCCCATTTCAGTCTTTGGAGATGAAACCAAGCTGTGCCGTGGAATAACGTCCTTACAGGATGTCTCCAACTTACAAGCCGACCTCAATGCTCTGTTTAATTGGGCAACTATGTGGCAAATGAGGTTTAATGTTGATAAATGTAAGGTTCTGCACTTGGGGGCTAAGAATATACATGCATTATACATACTAGGGGGGGTACATTTTGGGGAGGTCAATGGTGGAGAAGGATCTGGGAGTTCTGGTAGATCATAAGCTTAATAAAAGCATGCAATGCCAAGCGGCAGTTTCTAAAGCGAGCAAAATCCTCTCTTGTATTAAAAGAGGTATAAACTACAGAGAGAGAGATATCATTTCTCCCGGTACTAATCATTAGTAAGACCTCATCTGGAATATGCATTTCAGTTTTGGGCACCAATTCACAAAAAGAACATTGGGGAACTGGAGAAAGTACAGAGAAGGGCAACCAAACTGATAAGAGGCATGGAGGAGCTCAGCTATGAGGAAAGATTAGAGTAACTAAGTTTTTTCTCTCTTGAGAAGAGATTAAGGGGGGATATGATCAACATGTATAATACATAAGGGGGGGATATGATCTCCATGTATAAATACATCAGTGATTCATATAGTGAACTCGATGTAGAGTTATTCACCCTGAGGTCATCACAGAGGACAAGGGGGAACTCTTTACATCTGGAGGAAAAGAAATTTAATCTCCAAACACAGAAAGGTTTCTTCACAGTAAGAGCCGTGAAAATGTGGAATAGACTCCCTCAAGAGTTGGTTCTGGCCAGCTCAGTGGATTGCTTTAAAAAAAGGCCTGGATTCTTTCTTGGATACACAGAATATAACTGGATACTAACATGTATAGGTAATGTTGATCCAGGGATTACCTGATTGCCTCTCAGGGGATCTGGAAGGATTTTTTTCCCCTGCAGGAGCAAATTGGATAATGCTTTGCTGGGTTTTTTGCCTTCCTCTAAATCAACTGTGGGTATAGGATTATAACTTTTTTTTAATGGTTGAACTGGATGGACTTTTGTTTTTTTTTCAACCAGACTAACTATGTAACTATGTACTTAGAAGCAGGGGTGGACTGACAACTCATGGGGCCCCTGGGCAATAGAGGATCATGGGGCCCCTGTGTCCTCTCCCATACCCAAAAAAGCCAATGAAAGGTACCAGGGGCATCTCATGGGGCCCCCTACTGAGCCCGGGCCCTCGGGCAGTGCCCGAGTACTTGAATGGTCAGTCCGCCCCTGCTTAGAAGAAATGTTCTTTAAAAAACTGAATTCTACTCTCTCTTCTTTTATTTGCATTAAAAGTGTTTTTAAAGTGTATTTAGAGTGGTTACATTTATTTTATTTAGTGTTTTCTTCTTTTTTGTGTTTTTATTTCTTTATTTGTGTGTAGTTAATCATTATTTGTGTACTGATGCTTTAAGTGTACTATTTTACTAATTTTGTTCAGTGTCAACTTTCAAAACCCCATAAAACAATGAGACTAATGAGGGGTATTTTTTAGCCAAAGGAAAGGTCCAGGATAGTTGAAAGAAGCTCTCAGAATCCATTTTAAGGGAACCAACATTTATTTATTTCAGGTATTTATATAGCATTGGCAATTTATGCAGCACTTTCCTCACCATACATTCACATCAGTTCCTGCCCCCAGGGAGCTTACAATCTAAAGTCTATGCATACATACGCATACTAGAGCCAATTTAGACAGGGGCCATGCAACCTACCAGCACATCTTTGGCATATACTGTAGGTGGAAACCACAGTAATGTATTCAGAAGAAGCCCATGAAAACACAGCAAGAACTTGCAAACTCCTACTTTCAGAAGTAGTGGCCAGCAAATGTATCCTGCTTACTGTTGATTTAATTACCTGGAACTTTTTGGATTGTGGGGAAAAAAGAGCACCTGTCAAAAACTCACATTGAGAAATGTGTATTAAAGAATTCAATTCATTAAAACTAGTCCAAGACAGTCACATTCAGCTGTGCTTGTTCTTCATTGTTGGAGAGGTTTCACCATTTGTCAAAGTAATTTTTTTAGCTGAGGTAGCCACTTGAATGAGAGATTAAACTTTTTCAATCTTTCAGAGCAAACAGGGCTGGGGCAAGGGGTGGGTAGGAGGAGAGCTGCCCAGGGCATAGCAGTTTGGGAGGGTGCCCCCACATTGCACACAAGCTCCAGATCAGTGGCAACCAGGGGCCACAGTTTAACGTCTACCTCTCACAGCTACTGCTGTCACTGCGTGCTCCAACATGCCTGCTATCCACCCTGTCCACCCTGTCCACCCACAGCTGACACAGGAGCACACTGTGCATGTGCAACTACCTTCTAGCCATAAGAAAACAAGTGATTGGTCATGCAGGGGTAGTGTACACTACATGCCAACCATAGTGAGTTGGAGCAAGGGGGCAAAGAATGGGCACAAAGTGGCTCACAGATTATATGGTATGCATTAGGAGGGGGGAGAAATTTAGTATCCTTTGCTGGACAAACCTGTCACGGTACTAAGACCAGTTGAATTTGACTAACTACTACTAAATACACATTATGGCCAAACATTTGTGTACACCTCACCAACAAACCTACCTTTATGGCCAACAACCTGTAGACACCCCTTCAAATTATTGAATTCAGGTGTTTCCAGTGAAGAGTACTATTAATATTATAAAGTAATACAAAGGTATTTTAGTCAATTGTGTGCTTCCAACCTTGTGGGAACAGTTTGGTGGAGTCCCCTTTTCATGACTGTACCCTTGTACACAAAGCCAGTTCCATGGAGTCTTGGTTTGATGTGAAGGAACTCAAGTGTCCTGCACAGAGCCCGGACCTCAACCCTACTGAACATAACTGAAAAAATTAGAATGCGAATTGAGAGCCAAGTCTTCTCATCTAACACCACTACCTGACCTCACAAATGCTCTTTGGTTGGATTGGCACGAATTCCCAAAGATACAATCCACAATCTTGTGGAAAGCCTTCCCAGAGGAGTGGAAGCTGTTATAGCCTCAGAAGGGGACCACCTCAATATTAATGCCCATGGTTTTGGAATGAGATGTCTGACAAACCATGACGTACATAAATTAAAACCTTTACAGACTCCTGTATTTTTAATTCCTTTATTAATTTAAAGGGTATATTTTTTATGTCACATTAAGCAATTTTTTGTTGTAATTGTTAGAATTTGTTTGTTAAAGCAAACTCATCTGGTATGGGACTGAAGCTTTAGAATATATTCCCCAAATGGTCCACTAATTGTAACCCCATTAATGCTGTGCCCGATGTCTGCACTAGGACACTCTGGATTGGTGGCGTGTTTGGTATTTAGTGGCAAACGGTAGCACTCATTTTTTTATGATACTCCTCCTCTGAGCTGTCTGATTAATGGTTTTCTAAATAGGATGTGCTGTACATCTAATATATACAGCTACAGTTCAGCAGAACCTTCCTATTTATTTTCCCATGTATCACTGAGCATGACAGCAGACAATCTCAACACATGGATCCTGGAATACCTCTGGAAAATCGGTGGACCTTCTGTAATAAATGCACCAGCAGCTGGCAACATGCTTTATTTACCAGTTCATTACCAGCAGATTGTGCTGCATTGATCCATGTGTAGCACTACCCCCACAGGAGCTGCTGGTAACTTGGGGCTATTTACCCCTCTCACAGCATACACAGCCAGACACACAACATTTTCAGCATTCTTCGTTTGATCAAAGATAAGTCTAGGGTTTTTTTTTTTTATTTTTTTTTTATTGGAATAGTAGCTTGGATAGGGATAGGGAACATGGGATACCCCTGAATGTCAAAACTGTAGAACTTGAGGATTGTTTGGCTTCTGGCTGCTCTGTACAAGAATGCAGGCTGTCTTCCACAACTCCTGGCTGCACTGCACATAGTTGGGAGATCAAGCTACCCCACAGTCTCTTCTCTTGTGTAGCAGCAGGGGCGTACTGACCATTTGGAAACTCGGGCACTGCCCGAGGGCCCAGGGTCAGTAGGGGGCCCCATGAGATGCCCCTGGTACCTTTTTCATAGTTTTTTTTTGAGTTTGGGCAAGGACACAGGGGCCCCATGATCCCCTATTGCCTGGGGACCCCATGAGTTGTCAGTCCGCCCCTGTGTAGCAGGAACATTTCCTCACTCCCAACAATTACTCCAGTCCAAGAATGGTTGGGCTGCCTACCACCAACTCCCTTCTGGTTCAGCTCAGCCAGTGGCGTCACTAGGATTGGTGTCACCTGGTGCGATGAAACATGGTGTCACCCCCCAATAATTTTTTTCCAACATAAAATAGACACTGGGCTGGGTAGTGCATCAAGCTCTCTTCAGTCTAGTCTCAGGCCAGTAGCACACGATCACGGTGCACACCCCAAACCAGCCCTTGTAAATGAAGCTAGGAGGACTGCAGGGGGGTGATAAGAGGAGACTGACCACCCAGGAATACAGAAACTCCCCTCCTTCCCCCTCTGGTTAAAGAAGACCCCCAGCTAGGAACACTGCAGGGGAGTAATAAGAGGGGACCCCTTCCAGGAACATAGGAACCCCCCTCCAGTTAAAGAAGACCCCAGCTGGGAGGATTGCAGGAGGGTGATAAGAAGGGACCCCATTCAGGAGTACAGGAATTCCCCTCTCTCTCTCTTCCCTATGCAGTTTTAGAAGACCCCCAGGTAGGAGAACTACAGAAGGGGTAGGGTGATAAGAGAGGACCCCCATTCAGAAATATAGTAACCCCCCTCCAGTTAAAGAAGACCCTAGCTGGGAGGATTGCAGGGAGGTGATAAGAAGGGACTCCCCTCTCTCTCTCTTCCCTTTCCAGTTTTAGAAGACCCCCAGCTAGGAGGATTGGGGGAGGGTTATAAGGGGGAGGGACTGTCATCCACATATACAGGAATTTTCCTCCCTCCCACCTCCTCAAATTATAAAATACTCTGAGAGGACTGCAGGGGGTGATGTGGACCCCTGTCCAGAAACATAGAAACCCACCTCCAGTTAAAGAAGACCCCCAGCTGGTAGGACTGCAGGGGGGTGATGATAAGGGACCCCTGTCCAGGAACATAGGAACCCACCTCTAGTTAAAAGAAGACCCCGCCCCCTGCTGGGAGGATTGCAGGGTGATAATAAGGGGGGACCCCAATCCAGATATGCGGAAAATTACCTTCCTCCCTTCTCCAGTTATAGAAGACCTCCAGCTAGAAGAACTGAAGAGAGTGATAAGAGGGGACCCTGTCCATCCCCCTCTAGTAGAAAGAGACCACTGGCCAGGAAGACTACAGGCAGCTGCCCCCTACTCCCTCTGGAGAAGGTGAATGGATAACATCCAGGGAACTGTACACACATAACAGCCCCAGTTACAGTACAGAGGGGGTGACTTCCAGTAATGGAGGGAAAAGAAGAAATCTGCACAGTTCATGTGGCTGTGATGGAGGTCTGGGTGGACCTGTCACTGCTGTTCTCTACACTGCTGAAACCACTCTCCCTCCCCTCACTGTACCAGAACAGATGATCTGATCTTGGGCTCTGCACGGAGGAGGCTGGAGGATCCATAGTGGAGACAGGGATGCTGCTAAGCACTGGAAGCCAACGGGAGGGGGGAGGGGGATTAGTGCTGTGGAGCTGCCATTGTCTGCAATGGATTCAAAACCCGAACTGGCAGGTGACAACCCTAGTGTCACCCCTCTGGCAGGTGTCACCCGGTACAGTCCGCAACCCCTGCACCCTGATAGCAACCCATTAAGCTCAGTCTCTGGATGAAGCTGTTTTAGTAGGCTCCCCAGCTAAGCCTAGGTGGGACCTTGATGTCTTCAAAGGATCCTCTAGCTGTCTCTACCCCAGGGGCATATCCCCTGCACAGGGGTCTCCCCATGAAGGACTAGGCCCAGGAACGTTGCCACTGCTGCCCACACCTGCTTATGGGCTCTCCCTCCACCTTCTGGGCACACCTCCCCAAGGATTGGCTACAGTTCCATAAATATTTGGGCTGCCTCTCCTACTCTCCCTTCCACTATACTTCTATCTAGAAGTTTCTAGAAGATAGGGGGAAGTAGAAACCCATGAGACAGTTAACAGCCCTAAGCAATCAATCCCTGCTCCGATTACAGAGGAAAATTAAATTTACCTGGCAGCCTACTCTAAACCAGGAGGGTGCTACACATGTTATCAGATTTAAAATTAACCTGATGTGAGAAAAGTATGCAGGCTGCTGTTGCCAAGCTCTGCTCCTGAAAATGCCAGATGCCTGGCCTCAACGTTGACCTGCCTGCCTTCGCACATTAAATCACAAATATGCAGATAAGAAGTTCTGGCTTGTTTCCCACTTTCCTAATCTATCTACATGCTTTGAGTTATTAGATACGACAACTGCATTAGTTTCTTTGTTTTTCTGGAATTTTGCATTTATTTTCACCTAATGATCCTGCCAAATGCCAACTTCCTGTCTTAACCACTTCAAGTCCGGACACTTTTACCCCCTTCCTGTCCAGGCTAATTTTCAGCTTTCAGCGCTATCACACTTTGAATGACAATTGCGCGGTCATGCAACACTGTACCCATAAGAATTTTTTAGCATTTTTTTTGAGAGAAATAAAACTTTATTTTGGTGGTATTTATTCACCACTGGGATTTTTTTTTTGCTATATAAATGAAAAAAAGTGGTTTTCTTGTAAAATTTTGCAAATAAATAATCTTTCTTCATAAATCTTGGCCAAAATTGATTTGGTTATCTTTTTAGTGAAAAAAACAAAAGAAATTAGTTTATAACCAAAAATTATATTTTTTCTAAAAAAATGTTTATTTTTTTTTAATTTTATTATATTATTATTTATGGGGTTTTTTTACATACTGTCACCCTAGCAGTACCGTGTCACCATAGTGACACTGTACTACTTATGGGGGGGGTGATGAAGATTTTTTTTTCTTTTTTTTACACTGATTGCCATGAAGGCTGTAAAAGCAATAATTTCTCGTTCTCTCTGGCTGCATTCTTGCAGCCATTGAGAAATACTGTGTGAGCTGTGATTGGTCACAGTTTGTCACATGGTACAAGGCTGTTGTGAATAGCCTTGTACCATGTGACCTCTGTGATCATTCACAGATTTCACACGTAGTAAGCAATGATGTCAGAAGTGACATCTTGCTTATTACTATTCATGTGGTCACTGATTGGCCAATCAGTGATCACATGATCGGGACCTCACATAGAGGTCCCATACAGCGATCAGTGTTCCGCTGTGTCCTCCGAACACAGCAGGCACCGGATCGCAGTGCCGCATGCTCCTAGGGAGCGCACAGCTTGAAAATGCTGGTGCCGTTTATGAACGGCAACCCGCTCCTGCACTGCTCCCGTCCGTCCGTCCGTTTATATACATGGGCCGGATGGGAAGTGGTTAAAGTGACAAAACACACTCTGTGTCTTTGGAAGAGCAGTGTTGTCACACTTGTCTGCTCTCCTGATTTGTACTACAAACACCTCCCCCTTTCCCATTATATAGGGGGGAAGTGTTTTTGTCGTTCACAGAAAATAGTCAGTAAAACTGGTAATGGAAGTGCCTGAATTTCTGATAAGATACTTTTCTGTACTTGTTGAAAATGTTCACAGCCAGAAAGAAAAAAAAGAATACAACCACCACATTAAAGTGATTAAATTGATACTAAACAGAGACGTGTTAATTACCATAATTCATTTGCATAAATCATATATACTGTATCAAGCCACTGGATTTTTTTTAATCCTCTAAGTAGCGTTGTGGTCATGTGATCTTTCCCTGTTCTTTGGCATCTGCAGGGGAAGTTCCTTGGGGGGGGGGCTTCTATTGCTCTACTGATATATGCTCTCTGCAGTGTGAGTCTGTATATGCACAGCCCTTATTGGTGCTGTACCAGTCACATGACCCAAAAAAAGTTTCAGAAAAGCAATTCAAATTAAATTATGAATATATATATATAAAAATCTGTTTTCTACCAACCTATAATTCTTTATGGAATATCAAATGTGTCTTTTTGTGCCTTCATATGGTGTAGGCAGAGTCATAGATGATTGACACTAGCTTTTGTTTTGTTCAGACAGTATCTACATCCAAGGCAGGGGCGGACTGACCATTTCAGCACTCGGGCACTTCCCCTGGGCCCAGGGTCAGTAGGGGGCCCCATGAGATGCCCTATGTGCCTTTCATATGCTTTTTTGGGTGTGGTTTGAGTGTGGGCGAGTACACAGGGGCCCCATGGTTTTCTATTGCCCTGGGGCCCCATGAGTTGTCAGTCCACTCCTGATCCAAGGCACTTTTTTAATTTACAGGTATTACCAATTGCATTTTATTTATTTAATACTAATTTATATTAAAAATGTGAGTCTCTTAGTGCAGCCTTTCTCAACCAGGGTGCCCAGGCACCCTGGGGTGCCTTGCGGTTTTCTTCAGGGGTGTCTAGGCAAAAGGTCTAAAAATTGCCCCAAACCTGTATACAAGCCAGTGGGTGGAACAAGCCTGACTTTTAGTTACTTAAAGCCACAGATTTTCATTGTGCACCATTACGACCTTCTAGCAGCCGGCCTCCTGACAACCAATGACATCATCAGTTGATAAGGAGGATGTCAGCTGCCTGCACAGCATCCATGTTTGACCCTCCCCCGCCCCTCTCCATCAGTGTTGGGGTCACATTAGCTCAATGATGGAGAAAAACTGAGGGGGAAGAGAAACATTGGAGTACTAGTCAGTACCAGTGTGCAAAAGTGTATTTGCTTTGGAAGAATAAATCACCTCTAATGTTGGGTATCCTACATGTGTGGATGTTGCGGCTGCACAATCTCAGTCTGCAATGGGGACACAGAGAAGGTGGGAGGGACAGCTGAAGGCAGGATCAACCAAGTACAGTATATTCCACTCTGCACAAAACAAATGCTTTAGTTGGGAATATCCACACTCTATTATATATCATGTAATGAGAGTTTTTCATGGGTTTAATGACAATTCAAGGGTTTGTAAATTGCAATATACATTTTTTTCCTGTCTATGTTTCTGGGTTTTTGAAGAAAGTTTGGAATTACAATGATACCCTTTATTGGCTAACTTAAAGAGTAACTCTATGTTAAGGAAAAAAATCCCCTCTGGGTGATCAATTTACATTGTAGGGATTGTAACAAACATCATAGCAGATTTGTAGCAAAACAAACTGACTGATTGCATATTGGTTCTGAACAGGAGGGTCTGGTTCATTATAATCACCTGTTGCACTCTCAGTGTTCAAATGAAAAAAGCTGCAGTGTCTGCATTCCTTTAAAAGTATTTAACCCTTAGGGGATCCTAATGCAGACATCTGGGAAAATCAGTGAGCCAATCACACAAGCAGGAAATTACATTCCGGGGGTGTTCTGTACCTCAGCGGCATAAAGAACACCTCTGGGTTGCCATATTGGGTTTTACAGAAAATTACAGTGGCTGCAGATTGGAAAGGAAATGTAATTTTCAATAACATTAAAGCAGATGTAAATTCTTACATATACCCAATGAAGTGATACACAGAGATGAAACAAATCCTCCTACCTGTTTATCTGTAGTCCTCTCTTCTCTACAACCCTTCAAAGTACAGAATTTAGACAACGTTTTGTAACTCCAGAAGGCAGGGATCGGACTTCACACACTGCACAGTATAGAGCACAGAGCTGAGTGTAATCTGAGACCTGAGTGGAGGGAAATGACACAACTCCTCTACACAGTCTCTTAGAGAAACATGCTCACCTGAGGCTGGCAAACACCTGCTGTGTGCTGAATTGCGCGGGGCTATTTCCTGGGATTGCCTGATTTCCAGATCACACCAGTGTACCTTCCTAGGGCAGCAAACGCATATGAAAAATAGTCCCCTTTAAATTCTACCTAACTGTTTACATATGTGCACTGCATTTTTTAAAAGTCCTGCTTCCGGCATCTTTAGAGCCCTGTTTGAAGAACACACTGAAAGTGCGCTTTTCATTAAATGCAATGAAAATGCACCAAAAATGTACCTGTGTTTTTTGAGTCCCATGTCAATTTTTTCCCAGGTGACCAGGGATGAAAATGCATGCAAAATGCTAAAATTTTAAGGATATGCTTTCATTTCAGAAGTTTACACCCACTTTACCCGCCTCCCGCCCATCATATGAGGAAATGATGGGAGGACGACGGTTCTCTTATTCTGGGAGGATGTCATATGACGTCCTCCCACTCTAGCTGCACATGTGCTGTGTCCCTGCGGACGGTGGTGTTCTGCGTCCCTGGGACACAACGGATCACCAATCGCAGTAATGAGCTGATGATGTCGGCTGTATCATGTGATCAGCTGTATCCAATTACAGTTAATCGCATGTAAATAGGCAATGCCAGTTATCAGCAGTCCTCTCCTCATGCTGACTGCGTGAGAGGAGAGCCTGTAATCAGCATTCCTCAGAGGGGACATCTACACTGATCATCAGGGCACTGATCATCAATGTCCTGATGATCAGTGTAGCCCCATCAGTGCTGACTGTCAGTGCCCATAATTGCCACCTGTCACTGCCATTCAATGCCACATACCAGTGCCCATCAGAGCTACCTTTCAGTGCCATCTATCAGTGCCAGTCAGTGCTGCCAGTCAGTGCCCATCAGTGCCACCAATCAATGCCACCTATCAATACCAGTCAGTGTTGGCCAATGCTGCCTATCAGTGCCCATCAGTGCCGCCTAACAGTGCCAATCAGTGCCATATATGAGTGTTGCCTTTCAGTGCCCACCAGTGATGCCTGTCAATGCCCATCAGTGCCTCCTCATCAGTGCTGCCTATCAGCGCAGCCCATCAGTGCCCATCACTGCAGCCTCATTAGCGCACATCAGTGAAGGAGAAACATTACTTATTTACAAAATGTTATTACAGAAACTAAAAAAATTACTTTTTTTCCCCAAAATTTTCAGTCTTCTTTCATTTGTTTAGCAAAAAATAAAAACCCCATTGGTGATTAAATACCACCAAAAGAAAGCTCTATCTTTCCCCAAAAAATTATAAAAATTTTGTTTGGGTACAATGTTGCATGACAGCGCAATTGTCAATCAAAGTGCAACAGCGCTGGAAGCTGAAAATTGGCCTGTGCAGGAAGGGGGTAAAAGTGCCCTGTAGGCAAGTGGCTTGTGTAGCAATTGTATATGATATATTATTTTGTCTATATTTTTTTTTTCACAAAATGGAGTTACCCTTTAAGTTCCTAAAGATGCAAGCTTTCAGAGTAACATAGATGCCTTCTCAGGATGCATGGATTTTATCAAATGTTACTGCCCAGAATTCCATGGGCTGGTGCTCGGTGTATGTATGTCATCAGATTTATCAAACACATTTACTCTGCAAATGCTGAGCTATATTTAAACATCTTGCTGTCCTTAAAATATTCTGTTCCCTGCTGGACATTCTACAAGTCACGAACACTCTCTCCTTTTGTTTCTTGTGTTTTTTGGAGGGTTTTTTGCAAGTCTTCAGTCAGAACCAGGGGCAGACTGATAACTCATGGGGCCCCCAGGCAATAGGGGATCATGGGGCCCCTGTGTCCTTGCCCAAACTCAAAAAAGCCCATGAAAAAGGTACCAGGGGCATCTCATGGGGCCCCCTACTGACCCCGGGCCCTCGAGCAGTGCCAGAGTTTCCAAATGGTCAGTCCGCCCCTGGTCAGAACTATGATCATCTCAGCCCATAATGCAAGGGCTTCATCTTCACATTTACACTATATAGGCCCCAAAATGTGGATAAACCTTTGACATAATTCACTTTAGGCTGGAACCTCACATACCTGGAACCCTTTCTTGTTTTTGGAGTTATTTTTTTTTTATGTTTTGGTTTTTGTGTCAACATTATAAAAAATATTTCCTATCGTTATGCAATGCCATAATTCATTTAATTATGATTTAATTTAATTTAAATTCATCATTCAATTAATTGCTTCCATGAATAAATCAATGGGCTGTGCAATTAATTACGCATAAACGTGATCTCCCAGAAATTATCTGCCGATTTTCAAACCGGAAAGCCTTGAATCCCCCCCTGCACAGGATACAAAATTGCTTGAGATTAATGATGCATAAATAGCTTGACATTCATGCATAAAAGTGATCTAATCTCTAGCTATTTTTTTCAGGCTCCAAATTAAAAAAAAAAAACACCTGTGTAGCCCTGGCCTTATTTTAATTTTTTTTTTCTACTGTCTTTTTCTCTTTTTTTTTTCTTTTCTGTCTTTGAAAAAAAGCATAAAATAATGAGGGCTATTTTTTTTCCACCAGAGCAGGTCGAGGATAGTGGAAAGGAGCTTATGTAACCCTTAGAAGCCATTTAAAGGCCATTATAAAAAAAAAAACTTTTTATTTTCTTCTTCTTCACTAATATCATCACCCAATTTTTGGAGGACAGGGAAATGAAAAATGTTATAATTTATAAAAGGCACTAGAAATATGTTTTTGGCACAATGCATTTTTTAATGCAGTACTACAAAAACAAAATAAAATGTCAGTAAAATGTAAAAAAAAAAAATCATGCAGAAAAAAAGTGGAACAAAGAGATCAATGAGTTTTTTGTTTTTTAAATGAAAGGTTAATAATGGAATAAAGCGTCATTAAACAAAAAAAATGTTTTTTTTTTTTTTTTTTTTATAATCGTAACACAATTTCTAAAATGAATAGCAGTACTGGACTGTCACTCTGACAACCCAGCACTGTACATTACAATGGGAGGGGGGGGGGGGTTTGTCCCAATATAATCAGTTGGTGGCTGTCAAACTGACAGCAGAGCTTCAGAGATTACACAGGGAGAACCACTCTCCTAGAATAATCTGCAGGATTGAGCAGTCAGATTAATAGCTCAGTCATGCACAGAGCAGGACATGGCTGGGGTAGAGACTGACAACTCATGGGGCCCCCGGGCAATTGGGGATCATGGGGCCCCTATGTCCTTGCCCACACTCAAAACACACCCAAAAAAGCCTATAAAAGTTACCAGGGGCATTTTATGGGGCTCCCTAATGACCCCAGGCCCTCGGGCAGTGCCCCAGTGCTCAAATGGTCAGTCCGCCCCTGGGCTGGGGTGATGTGGAAGTAGGAGAGGCTACCCCAGCTGTGCACGGCCATTACAGAACCTAAGGTGGGTGCATCTTCTACCTTGGTCCTGCCTTGTAGCTACTCATCTGTGCTAGAAAATACACTAAACTCTGTTTAACCTCCTCAATACCGGACACTTTCACCCCCTTCCTTCCCAGGCCCTTTTTACGTTGTTAGCGCTGTCGCGCTGTCACCTTTTGAATGACAACTACTCAGTCGTGCAACACTGTACCCAAATTAAATTGTTATCATTTTATTAGACAGATAGAGCTTTCTTTTGGTGGAGTTTAATCACCACTGGGTTTTTTTCTGCTATATAAACAAACAAAAAAAAACATTAAAAAAAAAACAAACATGTTTCTCTTTGTTTGTGTTATAACATTTTGCAAATAAAGGATCTTTCTTCATATATGTATGCCTAAATGTAGTCTGCTACATTTATTTGGTAAAACAATAACCCAAATCAGTATATATTATTTAGACTGTGTGAAAGTTATAGAGTGTACAAACTATGAAAATCTCCAGTGAGTGGCAGTTGTGTGGACGAAAATGCTTTGTTGATGTCAGAGGTCAGAGGGGAATGGGCAGACTGGTTGCTGTGACATTCAGATGGTAGGATCAGAATTTGGAGTAAACAGCATGGATCCACCCTGCCTTGTATCAATGGTTCAGGCTGGTGGTGGTGTAATGGTGGCACTAGCAAGGTGTACCTAATAAAGTGGCTAGTGATATATATATATATATATATATATATATATATATACATACTGACGGTCAGGGGCAGACTGACCATTTGGAAACTCGGACACTGCCCAAGGGCCCGGGGTCAGTAGGGGGCCCCATGAGATGCCCCTGGTACCTTTTTCATAAGCTTTTTTGAGTTTGAGCAATGACACAGTAGCCCCATGATCCCCTATTGCCCGGGGGCCCCATGAATTGTCAGTCTGCCCCTGCTGATGGTCTATCTCATTTCTTGAGGCCCTAAAATGCCAAGACAGCACTAATATCCTCCAAATAACCCCTTTTTGGAAAGCAGACAGTCCAAGCTATTTAGTAAGGGACATGGTGAATTTTTTGAAACTGTAACTTTTTTTCCCAATTTTTTTGAAGAAATCAAGTCAAATGTTTTTTTTTTTCACAAAGTTGTCATTTTAACAAGTTATGCCACATAAGTTACGTCACAGTAATCACATTCTGCTATGCCTGCCAGGTATGGAGATACCATGTGTGAGACTGTTTCAAAGCCTAGTCACATAAAAGGGCCCAGAATCTAAGGAGCACCTTTGGGTTTTGAAGGAGCATAAATTACAGGTAAATTATGCATCTAATTTCCTGACTATCTATCACATTTTTGAAGGTCATGGAGCACCGGGACAAAACACCCACAAAATGACCCCATTTTGGAAAGCAAAAACTCCAAGGTATTTTCTAAGAGGGATATTGAGTCTTTTGAAAATGTAATTTTTTGCCACAAGTTTTTAGAAAATGCAGGAATGAAAATTAAAATGTATTTATTTTATACAAAGTTGTCAAATAATAAGATATTTCTAAAACACATTATAGGCATACTTAGAATTACACCACAAAGCACATTCTGCTACTCCTCTGGAGTATGGGGATACCACATGTGTGAACATTTTCACAGCCTAGCCACCCAGAAGGGCCCAAAATCCAAGGAGCAGGGACACTGTAACTGGTGTGGTTGTGATCAGGGATAAAGTAACTGGTGTGGCAGTGATCAGAGACAATATGAATGGTATGGCAGTGATCAGGTACAGTGCGACAAAAAATTGACAGTGTTAATTAATTAATTAAAACTTCAAATAAAAATACAAAACAGCACATGGACTCCTCCAAAATTCCCCCCACAATGCATAACCCTTAAAAGTCTGCTATGTATTTTGGGTAACCGTTGGGGTCTGTGTGCGGTTTTTCTTTTAAAAATAGAAGCCAGGTGAGAGATTAATTTGCCATCAATTTAAAACCTTTTTCTTCCCTTGTAAATGTCAGTGCTAACAAACCACTGCACCTGGCTGTATGGAATTTTTTAAAACAGTTTTTTTGCATTGGCGCATGTTCCCCAGGGCAGTTTCACACCTATTCACTTATTTACCCAGAAAATTGCCTTTTTAAATTGATTTCAGTGGGGTCTGGGATCAGCATCCAAACGTCTTCGAAATTAAAGTGTTACTAAACCCACAACAGTAAAATCAGTCTGTATATGCAGTAAAGAATGCTTGTTATACTCACTATGGAACCTAAGGGGTTAATCCTCTGCATTGTGTAAAAATGCTGTTTGATCCTGACTTCTCTGTTCCTCCCCTTCTTCCAGTGTCCCCCTCCTATCTCCTGATAAGGCAAATCGTGTGGAGACACTCTGCATATGCTCAGTTTGGTGTGTATTGCTCAAGATTTTTTTTTTCTTGGGAGAGTGCATATGATCAGCACAGAGCCAATCAGCACTGTCAGACATCAGGGGTTCTACATCCTCCCAGAGCAGAAAGAAAACTTCTACAAGCTTTAACCAGTGCTCTGCTGGACACTGATAGAAGTCACAAGACTGCTATATACTGCTGATGAGAAAAGGTATTTAGCAGTATATATTTACTAAAATAATTGCATTCCATGTTGTGTGTACTGTGGGAGGCCAGATATAATGAATGCAGGGTCCGGGGAGACCAGATACAGTGAATGCAGGGTCCGGGGAGACCAGATATAGTGAATGCAGGGTCCGGGGAGACCAGATATAGTGAATGCAGGGTCTGGGGCTGGGGAGACCAGATATAGTGAATGCAGGGTCCGGGGAGATCAGATATAGTGTGTGCATGGTCCAGGGAGACCAGATATAGTGAATGCAGGGTCCTTGGAGACCAGATAGAGTGAATGCAGGGTCCTGGGAGACCAGATATAGTGAATGCAGGGTCCTGGGAGACCAGATATAGTGAATGCAGGGTCCGGGGAGACCAGATATAGTGAATGCAGGGTCTGGGGCTGGGGAGACCAGATATAGTGGATGCAGGGTCTGGGGAGACCAGATATAGTGAATGCAGGGTCTGGGGCTGGGGAGACCAGATATAGTGGATGCAGGGTCCGGGGAGACCAGATATAGTGAATGCAGGGTCCAGGGAGACCAGATATAGTGAGCGCAGGGTCCGGGGAGACCAGATATAGTGAATGCAGGGTCCTGGGAGACCAGATATAGTGAATGCAGGGTCCGGGGAGACCAGATATAGTGAATGCAGGGTCCTGGGAGACCAGATATAGTGAATGCAGGGTCCAGGGAGACCAGATATAGTGAATGCAGGGTCCAGGGAGACCAGATATAGTGAATGCAGGGTCCGGGGTTTAATCACACCTTAAACGAACCCCTGATGACAAAAGAAACACACAAAAGGGCACACTCAGGGCAATTCGGCTCATAACTAATGGCCACGATAAGCATTGTGAAATGGCTCTGCTTATAACAAAAGCCGTACACAAGGACTTATCATGCATTTTCATGATTCATCACACATTTAAAAAATACAGCACAGTTCACTGACGAACAAACAAAGAATTTGTCTCTCAATGCATACCACTTAAGGTGACCAATTACTAAGCAACCCTCCTTCTGGATCTCCTTGACTTATTCAAAGCCAATCAGGTGAACCTAAACCAGAGCAATTGTATGAGCAACAAACACGTCTATAATTGTACTCATTAGTCATTTGGTGCGCCAGAGATCAAAGAATGAAATGTCATTCCTGTTCCAATGTTTATTTTATATGACTGTAAATGAAGGACTGAAGATTTGAATGGTTTCTTTCTTCGGAGTGAAAGCAGGACAAAGCAATCCATATCTCCTAGTGTCTCAGATCATCACTGTTCACTTTGTTCTGTGAATGGAATGGCCACTGGATTGCTATTGGGTTTTCATTAATAAGATTTATATCGGAGCAAAGGAGCTGTGTAGTGTAAACTGCGGCTTAGCGTGGCTGTAAAATTAGGTCAGGCGTACAGCCCGTGAAGGAGGGTTGGCCGCGCTCCATGTATGCCAGATCCAACTCCGGGCTGGCTCCAGTAGGTGTTCTGCAGATCCATCGTTGATCAGGAACCTGACGTGACCCTCAACTCCGGATCTGGTCTAGGAACGATTCCACTAAATGCAATTTCTCCTGCGCTCCGGGACCCAGGCCGGTGGTGAGTAGATCAAATCCCAACAAAACAACCACCAGGGCATACAAGGTCGTGCAGCTCCAAACCAAGGCTGGGGAAGCCCGAACATAACTGTGAAGTAAAACAAGAAGAAGCGCACCAACCTTGCGCATTTCCTCAGTAACCAAATTTATTTAGTAAAAGAATGGTACTCACAAACAGCGAATAAAAAGAGGCATGTAAGTCCTCCAAGGGACTTCAAAGGCAAGAGGCCAGCGCGAATCCCATCATGGGGGTGGACACTCAGTACAGCTGACGCGTTTTGAAGGTCATGCCTTCTTCCTCCGCGCTGGCCTCTTGCCTTTGAAGTCCCTGGGAGGACTTACATGCCTGTTTTTATTCGCTGTTTGTGAGTACCATTCTTTTACTAAATAAATTTGGTTACTGAGGTAATGCGCAAGGTTGGTGCTCTTCTTCTTGTTTTACTTCACTAGGAACGATTCCTCCAGATCCCAAGCTACTTCTACACAGCTCTCTTCTGCTAGAGCTCGTTCACACTTGATTCATTTCTAACTCTTGCCAAACGCCCCTATAGTATTAGACAGGCATTTGGGAAGCATTTTTAATGCCCCTCAAATACTCCCCAAACGCCCATTGAGTGTTTTTGAGGCATTTGATAGGTGTTTGCCAAGCGTTAAAACCGCACCACAAACGTCTAAAATGAAGTTTAATGGTATTAATGCTCCACAACCTCCTGCAAGGTGTTTAACCACTTGCCTACCGGGCACTTATACCTCCTTCCTGCCCAGCACAATTTTCAGCTTTCAGCGCTGGCACACTTTGAATGACAATTGCGTGGTCATGCGACACTGTACCCATATGACATTTTTATCATTTTTTTTCACACAAATAGAGCTTTCATTTGTTGGTATTTACTCACCACTGGGTGTTTTATTTTCTTACGCTATAAACAAAAAAAGAGCAAAAAATTTGAAAAAAAAAGTTTTTCTTTGATTCTATTATAATATTTTGCATACAGATACGTTTTCTCCATCACTGATGTGCGTTGATGAGGCTGCACTGATGAGCGGCATTGATAGGTGGCACTGATGAGCTGGCACTGATGATGCTGCACTGATAGGCGGCACTGATGAGCAGCACTGCTGGGCACTGATGGGCAGCACTGATGGGTGGCACTGATGGGCACAGGTGAGTGGCACTGATTGGTACAGATGGGCGGCACTGCTGGGCACTGAACATCAGAGCACTGATCATCAGTGCCCTGATGATCAGTGCCGATCCCTTCGCTGACAATTTCCGGTTCTCAGCAGTACTTTCCTCAGGCTGTGACAGCATAAGGAAAGTGCAGCCAATAACTGGCAACTGTATCATTGGACATAGCTGATCACATGGTAAAAGGTCACCGTGATTGTCCATTTACTGTATCACGTGATCAGCTGTGTCCGTAGGACACAGCTATCTATGGTGGCGCCGGGTGCCAGACGTTATTCTGGAATGACGTCCATGGATATTGCCCCATAACTAGACAGCCACACTGCAGCCGTTCTTTGGCTATAGCACAGGTTGGGAACTGGTAAAACACATACTGCAACATTTTGATGCTTTTACTTTGACTTAATATACCTGTGCAATTGTATAACGCTGCTCATGCATAATGAATGTGAGTTCAAGAGCTTTTGGCATTTTTTTGCCAAAGCCCCTAAACTCAACTCAATAAAAGCCTAAAGGTAAATAGTCTGTGCACTGAAAGTACAGTTGCTCTATGTCTGAGGGGAAGCTCTGGAATGCAGGAAAGCGCCGCTGGTTTCTGTCATCCAATCATGTGTAAGCAAGCATGCTGTTTTGTATTTTCCTTGCATGGTCCCCTTAGATTTACACTTGGAGTGCACGGATTATTTGCCTTTATTAAATCAACCCCAATGGCAGCATTTTTCTCCTGCTTGGAATCTATTATTTACCTGCAATGAAAAAGAAGAATAGTTACAGGGTACACACTGCTCAAGGCTGACCTGCCAGAGATCCCATAGAAATATAGAAGTGATGGCAGAAAAAGACTGAGTGGTCCTTGGAGTTTTCCCTTTATTGTGTGTATGTGTGTATTTTGTTTTTTTTGTTTGTTTTGGAGTTTTTTTTGGGGGGTGGGTTTTTTTGTTAACTTTTTTTGTCTGAGTGTAGATCAATGCTTGTCCCAGGCATACTTCAAGCTATTTACTGTTGATTGGCTCACTTCCTCTGCTGGAAGTTTATTCCAACCATCAACTATTTCAGTAAAATAATACATTCTGAGATTAGTTTTGAACTTTCCTCCAGTTAGTTTAACCCCTTCCCGCTGGCGCCTCCCGGCCCTTTAAGAGTTTCAGACGCCAGGAAGTGGGGCGGGTGGGGCGTGGTTTAGAGATCATGTGAGCGCCGTGATGCATCTTCACGCCGGTCACATGATCAGGAAAGGTCCCGATCGAAAGAGCAGACCGGGACCTTTCCGTGAGTACCGCTCATGTGTGCTGGGAGCACGCAGGGCGCGCTCTCAGCACATATGTTTTTTCTTACATGAACGCAAATGTGTGGCCGCTCTGCGTCTAGGCCCAGACACTGGGAGGCCGCACATTTGTGTGCGGCCGGCGTAAAGGGGTTAAGGTCATGTCCCTGTGTTCTTGATTTTGGTTTTGTGTTGAATATACTGCCCTCCTGAACCTTACTCACCCCCTTGATGTATTTAAAGGTTTCAATCATGTCTACACTTTCCCTTCTTTCTTCCAGACTGTACATGTTAAGTTCCTGAAGTCGCTCTTGATAGGTTTTATGCCCCCAGACCTTCCACCATTTGTTACCCATCTCTGGACTCGTTCTATCTTATCAATATCTTTTTGTAAGTGAGGTCTCCACAGTATAGGATATATAGGATGTAAAAGCAATCATTTCTCCTTCTCTCTGTCTGCATTCTTGCAGCCATTGAGAAGTACTGAGTGAGCTGTGTTTGGTCACAGCTTGTCACATGGTACAAGGCTGTTGTGAATAGCCTTGTACCATCTGACCTCTGTGATCATTCACAGATTTCACACGTAGTAAGCAATGATGTCACAAGTGACATCTTGCTTACTACTTTGCATGTGATCACTGATGGGCCAATCAGTGATCACATGATCGGGACCTCATACAGAGGTTCCGTCCGACGACCGGTGTTTCACTGTGTCCGGAGGACACAGCAGGCACTGGATCGCGGTGCTGCGCGCTCCCAGGGAGCACGCACAAGCAGGGTGCGGGGAGGCCATTTATAAACGGCCACCTGACCCTGCAGTGCCACCGTCCGGCCGTTTGTATATAACGGCTGGACAGGAGGTGGTTAAATGTGTGTTTGCTTTTAACATTTAATTTTAAAATGAATAGAATTTTCCAAAAGAAGATGACATACACTGTTCGAAATTTGTTCGTTCAAGAAAAAAATAATAATTCTGCTGCTCTGAATTTTCTTTTGACTAAATGAAAGAAAACAAATGTCGATTTGACCCCACTAACTATTAGAAAATGTAAAAATGTTCCGATAATGACATTTTTCAAATGAAATTCTAGTAGTGTGAGGTCGCATGTTTATTATATGACCAGCTCTAGACTGAAGAGAAGCAATTTGTTGAAATAATACTTCATTCTATCCATTTGGGCAATTTATTTCAAGTACACCTGTTTTGTTTTTAGGCAATAAAACAACAACTTTTAAAACACTTTATTTTGTAGGAGGCTTTGCATGAACATTGAAAATCCACTTATTAGTTAACTATGTAAATATGCTGATTTAAAGTGAGTGTAAACCCTTACATATACCTAGAGAAGTGACTGCCCTCAGGTGATACACAGAGATTAAACAAATCCTCCTACTTAAGTTGTACCTATTTATCTGCAGTCTTCTCTTCGCTACATCCATTCAAAGTGCTGAATTTATAAAGCTTGTCTGAGATTTCAGAAAAAAGGGGGCAGGAGAGCTGAAATTACACTCTGCAGAGCTCAGTGAGGAGAGCTCTGAGAGATGATTGGAGGGAAGATACACACTTTCCTCCACACAGCACACAAGAACAGAGCTGAGGCTGTCACTCAGCTGGAGGCCCCTCCCCTGTTACCATTTTTCTCCTGGTGTCATGAAAAATGTCAGAAGAGATACATGGTGCAAAGGAAGGAGGCAGCAGACAGAAGTGACACTTTAGGATTAATTTACTAAAGGCAAATAGACTGTGTAGGTGTAGTGTTGTAGGTAAAGGTATCAGTAATGAGTAAATTAATAAGTGGACACACAGGCGTCCCTAGGGTTGATGTCACTCGGTGCGGTAACACATGGTGTCAACCCTCCAGAAAGCAATGAGCAGTGCCAGTGTAGCGGTAAAATGAGTATCCCTTGAAGATATGTAACCCCTGAAGCAACTGCGCATGTGCCGGTTTCAGGCCAAAGAAGCCGATCTCCGATTTTAGCACAGAGCCGGCGATCAGCTTCTTCGGCCTGAAACCGGCACATGTGCAGTTGCTTCAGGGGATAATCATTTTACCACTACACCAGGGTGGGGCAGCTGTCACTGTGCCGGCATCCTGCTCCTGCACCCCCTGTGATAGTGTATATATGCGTGATTTCATATTTCCGGGTACCCACACCATTGGTGGCTACGGTCATCGATCACCGGGTCCTGACCAGATGTTCCCCGCCAGCACCCAGCAATCACCGAGTAACACTAATGGGGGAGAGATCAGCAGCGTGCTTACACAGTACAAAACACACAGCACACAGTTAACCCTTTGATCGCCCCAGATGTTAACCTCTTCCTGCCCAGTGTCATTGTGTCAATATATAGTGTGTGGTGTCATAATTGGTGGTTATGACACCACATGCCACACACTATATATTGGTCCGGGAGCAGATAACAGCTCTGTGGGCTCTGAGGAAGAGGCTAAGACCACGAAACGCGTCATCCTGTTGAGATTCTATTGCTCTGTTACGCTGTGCTGTGATGTTTCTGTGTGATGAGCTTGTACTCTCAGCTGATTTTGTGAGTATAATACTTACTTTTTTACAATAAAATTATTTTAAGGATGAATAGAGAAAAATTAATAGAGGGCCCACCAGCCTAGTGCATTACCTTAACCCCCCCCTGGTGGTATTCATGAGTGTAGCTCGGGGTAAACTTTCAGTACCACAAGCAGTAACCCTGAGCTACACTTGGGATTACACTGCAGCGTTGCTCTGGGATCCCTCCAGCACTTACCTTGTCCTGCGCTCTCGCGATGTCCCCCCTGCAGCGTGCCTGGCCATCTCCTACTGGGTTCCGTTCCCTGCGAGCGTCAGGACGTACGGGGGACAGAACTGATGGGAAATTAAAAAATTAAAAAATGTGACATTCACTAAATACACTAAAATCACATAGTATATCATTCCTGTATCAAACCATTTCACATACATTTTGTCCCGAGTGCTTTGTCCGGCGCCCTGCCTGCATTTTTACTGTTCTTTCTGCCTGGAAACTGAGAAACGTCCATGGTGCCCAAAAAGCGTCCCTTTAGGTCAAAAGCAGTTTTAGACCGGCTAGAGAACAGCGATAGTAAATCAGAACCACTTGCAGAATTGTGTGATAATGATTCGTGGGGGAAATTCGTCATCAGACACTGAAAACGATTCTGCGACTTTGCACAGTGATGTGCGAACTTGGCGCTATATGTCAGTGTTTTTGGTTTGATTATATTATTGAATTAAATTTATTATTATTATATTATTATTTTTTATGATTATTTATTATATTATAATTTATGATTTCGTGTTTCAAATTTTATCATACCCGGGATGTTTACTAGACTCTTGTTCAGACAGATTTCAGTGAGTTATTCCTAAAAATTACAGGCCTACAATAAAAAAACAACATATTTCCATGCAAAAAAAATGTACCGCTTTGAGCACAGAAATACTGACATAATCAGACCGCTAGGGAGGGTAAAAAAAATGTTTATTAAATGTTAAAAGTAGGTATTGTACTCACAAAATGAAAATACAGTCAAAGGCACATCGTGAAGGAACAGCTCTGTCCATGGGACCGTAATGGGGACTCTGGACCTCCAACAAGCTGACGCATTTTGAGGACTTGCCTCTTCCTCACATTTTTTAAGGTAATGCACTAGACCGGTGTGCCCTCTATTTGTTTTTCTCTATTCAGTATATTTGGAATTTCCCGATCTTTTGAGGGCAGCAAGGCATGCATATCCCAAGAATTTCGTGATGTGGCCCAACCAGGGGCGGACTGACCATTTGGAAACTTGGGCACTGCCCGAGTGCCCGGGGTCAGTAGGGGGCCCCATGAGATGCCCCTGGTACCTTTTTCATAGGCTTTTTTGAGTTTTGGCAAGGACACAAGGGCTCCATGATCCCCTATTGCCCGGGGGCCCCATGAGTTGTCAGTCCGCCCCTGGTCCCAACTATACAGAGTCCATCCCTAAGCGCAGGACTATCTGGGTTTGCCATTTCTTTACATATTTTAAGGATAATGCACTAGGCCAGTGCGCCTTCTGTTTGTTTTATTATTGAAGCAAATGTGAACCCCTGCTCTGCTCTGAGCACATTTCCTGACAATTCACCTCTCCGGATTCATTATTATTAGAAAAAAAAAACAACACATACAGTTCATTGATTATTATTCCCAATTTAAAATAAAATACTATGGAAGCCAAGCTGTGTTCCCCGCCTGTAGGAGATCCCCAAGCAGATACATAATTACAACATTGCTGTCGGAATACAAACATATAACATGACAAGTGTTAGATAAATATGTGCAAAATGTAACGAAGGATCCTTGTCATGTTATGTTTTCTGCCATCAGCGTTGTAATAATGTATCTGCTTTGAGATGTCCTACAGGAAAGGAATCATCTCCTGCATGCTTTAGGCTTTGACTGATTTTCTCTAGCTGTATTTTTGTTGTGTTTTGTTCACTATTCATTGTTTATTTGAGGGCAACTGAAATACACAGATTAAATACATACAAGAGCTGTTTTACCTGCTAAAATGATTTGTGTTTTTGTCCATCCAGTCCTGGGATTTACACAGCTCTGCCATATAACACAGTCTTTGAAGATTGGGAAAGGGACCTGATCTTTATCTGCTTCAGTTGTATTTTAACTCACAGGTCTCCTTCTCACCCCAGAGCTGCTGTTTGAAACCACAGGGCCCCATAAAACCAACCTATCAGGGTCCCCCATCCCCCCAAAAAAAACACAGTTGCAGTTATGAATGAATCCAGTGAGTGATTGGTATTGATCACTCATTGTGTTCATTCAGGAATGGAAGGGGTTGGTAAAGTACTGGAACCAATCCCCTGTAAGTTTCTCTCTGCAGCAGCTGAAAGCCAGCCGGCGTGGCGGAGGGGGGGGGGGGGGGTGGAGAGGAGAAGAGCCCAGATTTTAGCCTCTGCAGAGGAAGACATACAAGAGATTGGTTCCAGTATTTGCTCCACTCACCCTTCCTGCCCACATCCAATTCACCCAGTTGCCTGGGCCCCCTTGCTGGTCTGGGCCCTGTGCAGGAGGACTGCTGGTACCCCCTTATCTACGGTCCTGTTCACCTCCTCCCAGTGACTGGAGAATAAAAGGAAAATCAACACACTGAGTAGCTAATCTCACTGTCACTCTGCTCACTCCTCCTACCAACATGTAACTTATGCATTCAGAATACAGTGACAGGTTCTGTTGTAAGGACAACTCCCCACCAACTGATACTCACCTTTGCCATGCTCCCAAAACTCTATGTATGCTTTGTCAGAGCTTACAAAGGGTAAATGTGTGCCTCCTTGGTGCATAGGTCAGTTACAGATTGGGGTGGTTGCCATTTTTTTTAAATGTGTGCCTGCCTCATGTGTCCAGGGCTACCAGTTGCCTGCTCAGGCCTAAGCACTTTATCCTGAGAGGAGGTCATCTGCTTCCCTATTTCAAGGAGCACGGAGCAACAAAGTGGAGAGTGCAGCAAAGCTAAGTAGCAGCAGCCAGGGGTTATTTATTTTTTTAATAGAGATTTGTACATTAACCACTAGAGGGAGCTCTGTATGTGATCCAACTTTTATGCGACTTACCAGCTGCTGGAACAAGATATTTACCACGCAGGGAGTGCATTCTTTTTGACGAGTCACCCTGCAGACTGTTAGCATTTTAAAGAGGTTGTAAACAAAAGGAATAAATTATATATATATATATTATTATTATTATACAGGATTTATATAGTGCCAACAGTTTGCTCAGCGCTTTACAATATCACAGGAGACAATACAGCAACAATACAGTTCAATACAAGGAGGGAAAGGAGGGCCCTGCTCCTTGGAGCTTACAATCTAGGATATATATATATATAAATATTAATAATAATAATAACAATAATAATAATAAAAAACATGTTATACATATCTGCTCTGTGCAATATCATTGCAGTAACCCCAGACCTACTCTTCTGGGGTCCCCTGCCAGCACTCTCAGCTCCTCCTCTTCTCTGTGCCTTCCCATAGGGAGTTGCTTCCTATGGGGGAGCACCTGCAGGCTCGCTCCAGAGCCAGGATGAGTGTATCCATTAACACACATAGCACGACTCAGCCCCATCCCCATTTCCTCCTAACAGGATTTGATTGACAACAGTAGAATCCAATGGTTCCTGCTGCTGTCTCTCTGTCCAATGAGGAAAGAGAGAGCCAAAAGAGCTGCTGCAGATGAGCACAACAGTGGGTCGAAATAGGACTCAGAGAAGTATTTAGGGAGGAGAGGGGGCAATACAACAGCTGGCACATTTTTTACTTTAATACAGGGAATGCATTAAGATAAAAAAAATGTTTGGCTCTTGTAACGGAACTGCACCCAGACCACACTTGGGTATTTCCGTTAGACTCCAGCTTCCCTGTCCAAACACAAATCCCCGGACACCACCGCTGATCATGCAGAAAATAGACAGCACCAGACTCTTCTTAAGACAGGAAGTCAACTGCTTTATTTTAACACAAACACAAGATATATACACAGGGTGGGGAAATACAACCAGGAACAGGAAACACATCAGCAGGCCGTCCCATCAGGAGGGAAGGGCTGCCAGAAACACCCCCCCCACCAAACCAAGACACATAATAGAACAAAGGGATACACCAAATGGCAGTAGACAATGGGGGAACACATGCATCCCATAATAGTTTGCTAGAACAATGGGATGCAGCCGCATGGCAGAGAACAATGAACAACCCCCACACCAATATTAGAACATTTCACCCCATCCCCTAACAGGCACAGGGTGACTTAAACATAGGAGGAATTTGGGAAGATGATACAGGGGTCCCCCAACCCCCAAAAGTTACTCCCGTCACAGCTCTACAACCACTTTAAGAAGGAACAGTAAAGCACAATACTGTGATGTCACTAAGCAGGGCCTGAGTATATGAAGTGTTACAGATTAATTCCCAGAATGCCCACGGTGTAGCACTATGATGGTGAGTCGCACAGCCATTCTCAATTGAGCGTGTTCTGACATTTTCTAGCTTGCACTCACCTGGGTCACAGACCAGTTGACTCAGTCTTTATGGAGTAGTAGAAGAAATAACATGTGTGTGCGTTGAACTGTTAGTGGAAAATGGGTGACAGGAACCTGGAGCAGCAGATTAACATCACTTTTTGCATGACAATTGGCAAAAGTGCGAGTGAAAATTTAGCTCTGTTACAACAGGCTTATAGTGAACATTCCATGGAGAAATCAAGTGTTTTTGAATGACATAGGCGGTTTAAGGAGGGGCAGGAAGATGTCTAGGATGACGCAAGAAGTGGGCAGCAAAAAGACAAAGAACGAATGAAAATGTGGACAGAGTGAGAACCCTCGTACAGTCAGATCGAAGATTGAGTGGGTTCATGATGCCAGAAGAAATGAACATGGAACAGTGAGATTCTATGAGAGGATTTGGAAATGAGAAAAATGTTCATAAAGATGGTGCCTTAAATTGTAACAGAAGATCAGAAAAAACATCTTTTAAGGATGCAGAGGTGTATAATATGGTTATTACCAGTGATGAAGCATGGTGTTTCCAGTGTGATCCAGAAAAAAAAATGCCAGAGCATGCAGCATGTAAAACAAAGAATTCACCTTGCCCAAATTAAGTACTCAGGTCTCGTTCTCGATTCAAAACCATACTGGTGTGTTGTTTTGATCACAAAGGGATAGTCTACTATGCGTTCATTGAACGTGGTACAAAGGTCAAACAACATTCTTACAGGAAAATTCTGAAAAGGTTACAGGAATCTGTTACGAGATAAAGACCAGAACTCCGGTTCACGAGTTCATGGCCTCTGAAATGCCTTCTGAAACTTGACCAACCACCTTATTCCCCTGACTTTGCATCCTGCAGCATTTGGCTATTTCCATAATGGAAAAAAAAATGCCTTAAAGTCACACAGATTTGATGACATTCTAGACATCCAGCACTCCACAGCAAGATACTGTGCAGAACTCCAGAAAATGAACTTGAGGAATGTTTCCGGAAATGGCACAGTCAGGCTTTTGCTATTGGAAACTGATTGCTGGCATAGCCTGGGAATTGTGGTGGGGTTTTGCAGCTGTACTTGTTCCCTACTTTATGCAGAAGACAGACCTTTGTTCTACATAAGGTACTTGCATAGAAATAAATACATTCATCTCATCATTATCTGTCACCTTTATTGTATAGCTGAATCTAGGACAACAACAAGAATGACTTATCTCTTTTCACTCGGAAGAAGAGGAATCCATTTATCTTGACTCTCTCTTTTGCCAGCTTGAAGTATTCCTAGATTCCTAGAACTCCTATTAGTTTCAGGCTGATTTTCACATTTAGTGAGGATTTCCTGTAATCCATACGCTGTGTAGCATGCTTGATGTGCAAGAACCCCAGAGACTAGTCCTCCAGAATATTGTAAGCTAAGGAAAAATGACTATGAAGGAGCAAGCATTCTCTGTCCCTCAACCCAGTCTTCCCCTGAGATTGGGCCATACATGAACAAATTTTTCTGAAGTTTTGAGTCCATTGAAAATTTAGCTAAACCTTGTTATGACCTTCACAACATTTTAGGTACAAAAATGATTGGTGATGGCCCACAAAAAAGAAAGATATTGGTCAAGATGATTACCCAAATTTGGCTTTCATTTTCTAAAGATAATTGTTAAAATCCAAAATTACAATATACATGATATCTGATTTTACAAGTCTAAATATAGAGTATGAAAACAACAGCCATTAATTTAAAAACAAGTCAAAAAAGCAATTGTGAAATTTAAAGTTTATGTAAACCCTAATTTTCAAAGTTTAAGACTATATCTAGCTGTAGTTAGCCACATGCAACTGGACTTGTTCTGTAAAGGCCCTTTGGTATCAATAATTGGAATGTCTGCATAGGTGTTAATCAGGGGCGGACTGACAACTCATTGGGCCCCAGGGCAATAGGGGATCATGGGGCCCCTGTGTCCTTGCCCAAACTCAGAAAGCCTATGAAAAAGGTACCAGGGGCATCTCATGGGGCCCCCTACTGACAGCGGGCCCTCAGGCAGAGCCCGAGTTTCTAAATGGTCAGTCCGCCCCTGGTGTTAATCATTTAATTCATATGGCTAAGGTGTGAGTTGTTATTAAATTGTTATTGTACAGATATTAAAACAGCCTTCAACGTCATCTGTCTTCCACTTATAATGCTGATTTAAGTTTCAAAGGATTAACACCTATGCAGTCTTTCTGCCGCCAAGGATAGGATTATGTACCTAATGCAGGGTGGTTCCACAACGTATATACTTTCCATCCTCTTTTTGGACAATCAGCATCTGCCTTAACACATTTCATGGTGAATGGATTAAGATGTTGCTGCTACTTGTGGTATGTTCTTGATACATTAGAATTGAAGATGTGCCTGGAGAAGCTGCAAAATGTCTCCAGCAATACAGAAGACCTACTACATGGGTCTCAACCTATACCAATACTTCAGTACTATACAGATGATTTTGTACAGCAATTATATCATTTCATTGATGAGACACGGATGACATCACAATACGTTTCATGAACAATGTTCACTTCTTTAGGAGAATGTGAATGATGAACGATTATCTAAAATAGATGAATAATATAGTTATCACACTCATCCATAATGTCTATGTCATGGTTGGTAGTCTTCAAACATACATGATTGGGATGATGGTACTCTCACATATTGATTTAATTATGTGTATTCAAAATGAAACTGCTGGCAATATAATGTGTTACTAGTGCCACAAGCCATTGGTAGAAATAAGGTATACTCACAAAGAGAAAACCATTGGGAGCAAATATTGTCAATTAGCTGTTGATAATAACTTGCTTTGGTCACCCCTCCCTTCTGCTGATGACATCACACCATTGCCACTCCAGAACATTCTTCTTATATTGAAAGTCTTGTATGTGTGGCTCCCCTGTACACCTGGATAGGACAGGGGGAGCAGCATCTAGAGGAACTGATCCCCTCCATTTCCTCCTGCAGCCTTTCAGCAGCTGCAGGAGGGGATTGGTTCCTCTATATGCCACACCCATCACCCCTCCTATCCTGCTGCTCCTGGGCCCCTCCTCATCCTCCCCTCTCCCACCAGCTGATTCAGGGGATGCATCCAGGATGAAAAGTGGGGAAGTGGCCGTTAAATATGTAATTTACCAGCCAGTGATCTGTACCAATCAGTGACTGTTCATTCATAACTGAAACATATTAAACAGTGTTACCTATGCTTCAGTTTGTGAATGAATGAGAAACTCTGTACAGAGGTATTCCAGTCCATGCATTCTGTACAGCTGAGTCTGCAGAGATTCAGTTTGAAGGGTGTGTCCTCAATCTCCTTTCTCTCTCTCAAAGATGGAACATCACAGGTCTGTTTAAACCCCTGACATTTCAGCAAAGCCCCCCAACAGGGCTCCTAAAAAAGAATAAAAAAGAATAAAAAATAAAATTGTGAAAAAAAAAAAAAGTTAAATTGGTAATAAATAAATAACAAAAATTAAAAAACTAATGACAGCAGTGGTGGCACTACCAGGGTTGCAAAACAGCGTATTGGCCAGTATTCAGATACACCCCCCCTTGCCCCCTGCAGGGGGACTTTAAAAGACAGGCTGGCAAGCCTAAAAAGTTAAGCTAAACACATCTCCTAATTTTTAACATCGTAACAGCAGGAGATCAAAGACCCTTTCCGCTCTGCAACTTGGATCTGCTTACCTTAAGGCTGAACATGGCAAGTAAGTTAACCTTCTAACTTCTCCCTGTTATCTCTTTGCTGTGCTGGGCTGTTTTCTATGTTTATATATAAATATATATCTTAGTTACATTTTTTTTGTAAATATTTTATTGCACCTGTTTGACTCTTTTAGTAATAAATCTTTCTTTCTGAAAGTGTTAAACTGTTTCTAAAGCGCTTAATTGCAATTTACGAATCCCTGCCTTCTGAAGAGACGCTACTGTGTTTATTTAAACCTCTGCCTAATCGGCCTGCGGTGAACGTATTGGACAGGCGACTTTTCAACCTTTACAGTGTATATTTGATAAAGAGAGTTTCCCCTTTCTCTGTACAAAAAGGGGTGGTGGCAGTGAAGGGTTAGTTGCGTAATTAACCCGACCCAGTAACAAGCGCATTCAGGCTGCCGGTGCGTCGATTGAATTCCATTAGCTGGACAATCGTTGTGCAGGGCGCAGCTGAGTGTGGCCTTGTTACGCACGTCACATCGCGGTTTTAGATCGGCCGGTCCTTTGGTCACGAGTTTGGTGAGAAGGTCTGGGGTCTGACGCCGCGGGCGTGACGTATTATTGTTGGTCGTGGTCGTGCAATTGTCGCATGTTGAGGGTGGCGATCGGGCGACCGTGACACCTGGCCCTCGTGTTCAACCATTGTGGTGGATCCCTAGACAGCAGTAAGGGGGGCTGCTGCAAAACATGTGACAGGGGCTCACTAATAAAGCGTTTCAAAGTGGGAAGGACCCTAGCCAGGGGTCAGGGAGGTGATTCATAGTTTCTTGCACTGGGGTCCTGAAGGTTCTAGTTATTCCTCTATCTTACACAGCTTTGTTGTATGGGCTTAACTGTGGAGTATTGCACTGGTGGGATTCAGGAACGCATGCACAGTCCCTCTGTGCCTCAATGGCCACATTTATGCAAATTGGAATAGCTGGTAAAATAAACAAGATAATCAGATTGTTATAAAAATAACAGTGACAAGCGATTACAGAAGAAGGAATTACAGAAACACATGCAATGACAGACGAGGTGATGGTAGGGGTGTTAAGAATGAATTGATGATATTTATTCATAGGATTATCTAGAATAGAGCAGATGACTGAAAAAAGATGGCAAGCCTACATAAGAATTTTTATTACAGCTGATTATAGAGAAAAAAATATTGTTTGAAAGCAGATTATTACAATTAGCAAAATGGACATGGAAGATGCAATAACTTTCAAATAAAACACAGAACCAAAACTAAATGTAAAAATTAAAGTGATGTGATATACAAAAAAAAAATAATTACAGACAGAAACAAAGCAAATCCAAATAAACAGGTGATATGGGAGAGTATAAAGGGGATATAAGTATCTGATCACAAGTCAGTTAAAGATTGCATGAATTGTACAGCACAGTGGTGGGTTAAAAAAAGTAAAATGCAAGTATGATAATATAGAGGAACTGTACTATGGATGATTTGCCAAAAAATGGTCAAGAAGTACCAAGGATTAACAATTGGTATTGCTTGTAGGCTCATTGGAACTGATATTTGTCACTGGCTTACCCTGCGTAATAGTTTTACTGTGTTGGCAGACCTGTTGGTGGAGGAGCAGGATTCTGCTTCCTCATGTCAGATCATATATGACCCACATGATCCAAGAGCCAATGAATGATGGTCTGATGACTGGAAGATGAAATGATCAAGTAGAGCCAAGGAGGGAACTCAAGAGGCAGCAGGGAATGTTAAGTAACCACAAATCCACAGAATGAATGAAGTAGAAGCAGGGAGGTCTTTACACTGTAGGTCGTCAAGTGCAGGTACTTTTCTATTAGGCCTTCAGAAACACAATGAGCAGGACAGTGGTAACAGCAATCATCAAAGAAATTAACCAGAGAGGCCCCAATAATAAGTGAGGACACAATAAAAGAAAACTGAGAAAATATAATAGTCAAATGACACCATAAAAATATAGTAAATTGTAAGGCAGAGTACAGGTGTCATTGGTATATAGGGCAGTGCACAGGGATCCATAGTATGTAGGACAATGTACATGGGTCAGTAGTATGTAGCGTAGTGTAAAGAGGTCAGTAGTATGTGCAGCAGTGTACAGGGGTCAGTAGTATGTAGGGCAGAGTACAGGAGCTAGTAATTTCTAGGGCAGTGTATAGGGGTCAGTAGTCTCTAAGGCAGAATACAGGGGTCAGTAATTGTAGAGAGGTATACAAGGTTCAGCCATTTGTAGGGCAGTGTACATAAGGTACTAGTTTAGGTATTGGTCAGCCGGGCAGAGTACAGGGGTCAGCAGTTTGTAGGGAAGAGTGCAGGGATAAGTAGGATGTAGAGCAGTGTATGTGGGTCAAGAGTTTGTAGGGCAGTGTACAGGGATCAGTAGTGTACAGGAAAAAAGTACAAGGGTCAGGAGTTTGTAGGGCAGTGTGCAGGTGTTGGTAGTTTGTAGGGCAGTGTACAGAGGCCAGCATTTTGTAAGGCATAGTACAGGAATCAATATTTTGTAGAGCAGAGCACAAGGTTCAGCCATTTGTAATGCAGTCCACAGGTCTCAGCAAGGTAGAGTATAGGGGTCAGCATTGTGAAGGGAACAGTACAGGTCTCAGCAAGGCAGAGTACAGGGGACATCGGAGTAGTGTACAGGAGACAGAAGGGTACAGTAGAGGGGTCAGCAGTTTGTATGGCAGTGTACAGGAGTCAATAGTCTCCAGGGCAGATAGTGATTTCCACCCATATGTAGAGTGGGCAGGTTCTGGTGTGCTGATCCCCACCAGCTCTCCTTTTTCATTAATTCCATGTGATGTCATATACAATGTATGGGATGGACAAGAGAGAAGGGCCAGCAGGGATCAGCACAGGACATGTAGATATGCCACTTCCCTGTGCCACTCTTCACTTTAGATTACTCTAAAGCAGGGGCGGACTGACAACTCATGGGGCCCCTGGGCAATAGGGGATCATGGGGCCCCCTTGCCCAAACTTAAAAAAGCCTATGAAGAAAAAAAAAAAAAGTGTACCAGGGGCATCTCATGGGGTCCCCTACTGACCCTGGGCCCTCGGGCAGTGCCTGAGTCTCCAAATGGTCAGTCCGCCCCTGCTTTAAAGATAACAAAAAAGCAGATATTGCAAAAAGACTGTTACGTAGAAAAATACAGTATGTAAGAACATTATTATAATAAATATACTAAGAATAAACTGTCATCCATCATAAACTGATATTTTAGTTTCTCATAGATGCTGTAGAGTACTACCTTCTTAAGGTCTTTTGAGCCGCGATTGGCAAGATCTTTGTGCTGAGTTCTCAGGTCTACACACCTGCTGTGCCCATTATGAGGAGTTCCCACTCTCCCAGCTGGGTTTTTATTTATTTTATATTATGGAGACTATTACTCTCCGGTGGATTGTAAAAAAATATCACTTTTGGATGGACTGCGCCTTTAACAGAATTTAAATTATGTCATGGCTTGTGGCTTAACCTGCTCTCTGACATTTTGCAATACACCCCCAGGAGTGATAAATTTCCAAGCAGCATGAGTTACATTGCTAAACATGAGGCCAAAAAGAATCCATTTCTAACTGTGTAGATGTGGGATTTCTCTGTGCCCTGCGTTTGGCTGACAACATTATCTTGCCCACATAGCATGACAAGATAGAAAGTATATAACACATTCAGAGGGATTTATGAGTAGCACTGGCACTTAAAAATGAGGATGTGTATACTTTTTTTTAAAACTGTGATTTGTTATATATATATATATATATATATATATATATATATATAATGTTCTATTTATTTTCTACTATTCACATAAATATTTGTTTTACAAATTAAACTTTTTTAATGTGACAAATAATTTTTTTTGTAAATAAATAGCACAACAGGCTCTACCTGATATGAGGCTCGCTTTGTTTGATTGAAACTATGGACTGAGCTGTCTGATAAGGGATACATCACTGCAATAATTCTTTTACTTCTGTTTGTAAATTATGGCTTGAGGTGCTGAGCTCTGCAAACAGCAAGCATTATACAACATGTGTTAAAAAAGGTGAAAACTCAAGAAAAGTCAATTTGCTAACTACAAAAATACAAAAGTATTTATATTCAATAATTAACATTTACAAAAAGTAAATTCAAAGTGTGGTCTGCAGTAAGCATTCTGCGCTGTGCTCTTGCAGTAATTTTTACAGGACGACCACGCCTAGGGAGAGTAGCAACAGTGCTAAACTTTCTCCATTTGTAGACAGTCTGTATTACCGTGGACACATGAACATCAAGGCTTTTGGAGATACTTTTGTAACCCTTTCCAGCTTCATGCAAGTCAACAATTCTTGATCGTAGGTCTTCTGAGAGCTCTTTTCTGCGAGGCATGGTTCACATCAGACAGTGCTTCTTGAAACCAGTAAACCCAAAACAGGTGTGTGTTTTTTAAGGGCAGGACAGCTGTCAGCAACACATCCAATATCATCACGCTGATTGGAGTCAAGGTTGGCTCACTCCTGGCTCCAATTAGCTCTGGGAGAAGTCATTAAGCTAGGGCCTCACATACTTTTTCCTCCCTGCACTGTGAATGTTTACATGTTATGTGCAATTAAACCATGGCAACATCTAATGTTTGTGTAGTATTATGTTCAGCAGACTGTGTTCTTCTATTGTTGTGACTTAGATGACGTTCAGAGCACATTTTATGCCCAATTCATGCAAAACTCCACATAATCCCAAGGGGTTCACATACTTTTTCTTGCAACTGTAAATGCTGCAGAGAGTTATGGCTGAAAGTACTCAGTGGATGTGCATCTGGTTATGTTAAGGTTTAGGGAGGAAAAAATATTAAGTATATATTCTTGAAACATGTACTTACCCTTAAAGTCTATAACAATTTGAAACCCCCAAATAAAGGTTATTTATTTCAGACTGTGATTAAAATGGAATGTTGGTCAGAAAATGAATTCCTGCTAGAGTACTTCATACTGTCCCCTTTTGCAAGTATAGCTATGTAAAACATTTTTTAAAAAAATGCCTATATGGGTTAAAATCCAGTAATACACTGACTGACTCTGCTCTGCACATGCTCAGTTGCTCTCTATTTTTGGCACTGTGCCTAAAATGTAGAGGCTGATCTACTGACAATCTAAAGATTTAATGCTGTTAAGGGCTCTGGGCTTCAGAAAAATGGCAGCCTCCAGCATGAAGTAACAGGGGCAATGCTGGAGGCAATTTACAGCACAGACTAATTTTGGTAGCATAGTTATTAATGTGAAATGTATGTTCTTTGCTAAAGAAAATTATTGTATTATAAAGTTGTTATGGATAAAGTGCTGCTTTAAAATAATCACATTTTTCCACAAGTATTCAGTGACACCAAAATGTGTTAAGTTGTCGAAAGAAAACCTTGGTGTGATCTCACATGCTCTGGACGCTCTATAACAAGACCTTTTAGATTATATGATTTTCCTCTGGGAAGTGTTTTAGCGGAGCGTGTTTTGTGTTTTTGGACCTATAAAACGACTGCAGTTTCTGTTATACCGAATACACCTCAAAAAACATATTCTGAGTTATTATTTTATTGCTTGCCTTGAAGTGCTTTTAAAGTTTCTTTTACATGTTTACAGATCCCACACAAATTCTATATATAAGCCTAGTTTTTATGGAAAGACTAGGTTTGAAAACATAGAGCCTCTAGAAAATAAGAACTTGGAAATGGTTATTAGGAACAAAGAATGCAAAACGATTTAATATATTTTTAAACTGTGTATATACTGTGTGGATGTTCAATACGAGAATGCTATTAACACAGTTTGATATTGACCAAAGTGGCTCAACAATGATATGATCCAGAAACAATAAGAAAAAGCAAATGTGAACAAATCACCTAATTGGGTGGCTTACACCCACGAGTACTTAAAGAGCTGAGCACAGTTGTTTCTAAATCTTTGTTTCTAATTTTTAGAGACTCTTCAATGACTAACTTGGTACCAATTGGTGCAAAGCAGATGTGGAACCATTCTTTTAAATAATGGATCAAGGTCTTTAACCATTAGCTAAAGTATGGAATATTTGAATTTTATTTTAGTGAAGATAAGTGATGGCTTGGCATAGGACCACATACAAGAATTTCTGCTACAAAATAATATCATAAGCAATATTCAAGCATAGATTTAGGGGAAAATTTAAGTTGTCTAGGATAAATATGTAAAAACACTTTTTGCGCCGCTACTAGAAATGATGGGACTATTGGGACAGCAGCACACACCTGGCTATACCACTAGCAACAAGCAACAAACAGAAAATTGATGATGCGCTAATCAAAATAATGCCACAGACATTCCAAAACAAATAATGAGATGAGAAGACAATAGATAATACACCATAACATAATCGGTAAATGGAAGGAATATGGGAGTGAAAGGAAAGGTGAAATAATAAAGGTCCAAAATGAGGACCAAAAGGTGTAACAGACAATAAACCGTGACCGTCAGAAAAACGCATGGAAATGATCAGGGAAAAGTAAAATATTAACTAAATCACAGTAATAGTGCGTTTTGCCCACGGTCATGGTTTATTGTCTGTTACACCTTTTGGTCCTCATTTTAGACCTTTATTATTTCACCTTTCCTTTCACTCCCATATTCCTTCCATTTACTGATTATGTTATGGTGTATTATCTATTGTCTTCTCATCTCATTATTTGTTTTGGAATGTCTGTTGCATTATTGTGATTAGCGCGTGTGACAGAAGCATAGGTGGGACAGAATGCACAAAGAAGATGGTACCCAAAAAAGGGGGGAAGGGGGGGGAGGAGTCCAAACAGTTATAATCAGATAGCGATGGCCTGAGCAATCAGGGGGGCAGTCCAGATAGCTACGATACTCCAGACACGCAATAGGCAGTCCGAGCAAGTATTAGTCCTGGCACACAATAGGGGCAGTTCAGGCAAGGGTAATCTGGGCATACAATAGGGGCAGTTCAGGGCAGTCCGCAACATGCGGCTTGTAGAGACACTCACGGTAGGCGGCTTGCAGACACTCAGCAGGCAGCTTCCAGGGACACTCACGATAGACGGTCAGCAGGCAGTAACAGCTTTCCAGGGACAAACAGCGGATAGGAACAGCTTTCCAGGGACAAAGCAGTCAGCAGACAGGGACCCTCACAGTGCTCAGCTTTCCAGGGACAACCAGCGGTCAGCAGACAGGAACAGCTTTCCCGGAACAAAGCGGTCAGCAGACAGGGATCACTTTCCAGTGCCGAACAGCGATCAACGGACACTCAGCGGGGTCTGAGCTGTGGGGTCTGGCCTCAGCTCAGACCTCCAAATAGCGGCCAGAAGACAGGAACAGCTTTACAGGGACAAAGCGGTCAGCAAACAGGGACAGCTTTCCAGGGACAAAGCTGTCAGCAGACAGGGACAGCTTTCCAGGGACAAAGCGGTCAGCAGACAGGGATCCTTACGGGGCTCAGCTTTCCGGGGACAACAGCAGGCTCACGGGGACTTAGCTGGGTCTTGGCTGTGGGGTCTGGCCTCAGCTCAGACCCCACACAGCGCTCTTCTTCTCGAGCAGGGGACCAACAGCTTGCAGGGACTTGGCAGGGTCTTGGCTGTGGGGTCTGACCTCACACAGCACCCTGTCCCGAGCGGGGACGAACACATGGCTGGGTCCCACTCCAGCCTTCTTAAGGCCAGAGCAGGACATTTCCTGGTTGCCCTGGCAACGTCCAGCCCAGCACCGCGTTGCTGGGGGAACGAGGCACGCCCTCCTGACTCAGGCCACGCTCTCGTGAGCGCGGCCTTTGTCTCCGGCAGGCGCATAGCGCGGGAAGCCTTGTGCCTGTGCTGTGCCCGCCGGGGGGACGTGCTGAGACATCCCGGCGGCCTGCACCGGAGGTCTCCTGGTGTAGGGTCGCGACTCTCCGGCGACATTGCCGGGAGAGGTGCGACCCACACCACACGGGCCGCTTCCTCCCATCCTGCACAGCCTTTGAAGTAGGCTGAGATAGGATGTGAGGAATCTGCAAGGGGGGAGGGAGGGGTGAAGGGACAGGCAGAGGGACAGCCGGCACAGGGGGGTGGGGGCACAGGGCACACTGTGACAGCGCAACATCAATTTTCTGTTTGAAGCTGTATAGGAAACCTCTTTTACTTTTAAGAAGAGTCTTAACTTTCCTACAGCTTTTACTCAAGTGGATGTTATTTGATAATTATTTCCCTGTTGTATCCTCTCCTCCTCGTCTTAAACAACAAATACTGTGTTGGTGAGATCTTTGCAGTGGGTCTTCAAACCTGCTATATACAAAATATGGCATTCTCCCAATGTTGGGCTGGTTCGGAAAGCCTACATATTCAGTAAATGCAATAATAGTTTCCTTATCTGCCCAAAAATGTGTGGATCTTTGTGGATGAGCTTGTTGCAATTGCTGTCTCAATTGTTGGCTGTCCCATTCCAAAACCCTTGTGAGTAATATGGCCAAAAAATCATTTGTAAGGTAAGGTACTGATATTGGTATAAAAAACCTGGCTTGTAATTAGCATTCCAGTTCATGGAATGTAAGCAATAGGTTTGAAGTCAGGCCATCTGAGCTCCTCCACACCAAAGTCATCACACAATGTCTTCAAGGTTCTGGTTTTGTGCACAGGAGCATTGTCATGCTGGGCACAGTAATAATGAAATCAGCCACTGCGCATATGCAGGTCTTAAAAGAGGGAAAGTGCTTGATGATGATTTTTGGCCAAATTGTGTGCCATGGCACATGCCAAACTGTGTGTGGCAGATTATATGGGCTCACCTGAGGTGTGGGGTCTAAGTACTAACCAGTATTTGCAAGAACTCCATATTGTAGAGATGGGTTTTGTTGCATGTTAGTATCAGGTCACCAGGAAGTGAGCAAGCTGGGGTCCAGCAGCAAGTAGCAGATATAGCAGGTAGGGATCAAACAGAAGCGTAGTCAGTAAGCCAAAGGTCCGTAAACAATGGTTGCAGGTTGGGATCAAGCAGAAGCATAGTCGAGGAACAAGCTAAAGGTCGGTAACAAGTGGTACTGAAGATATGGATGGCAGCAGGAGTGATAAGACCAAGATATTGGCTGGAGAGAGCACATAAATCTGGCAAACAGGAAGTCCCTCCACACCAAAATCGTCAAGCTTTGTCTTCATTGATTTGGTTTTGTGCACAGGAGCATGGCTTTAAAAGGAAGTTCATGGGAGGAGCAAAGGGTTCAGGATTGAAAAAAAAACAAGACACAAGACAAAGTCATGTTAAGAGATCAGACGGGGTTGTCCAACATATCAGGTGGCTCAGAAAGAAGAGTTGCTATCAGGCACAAGAGGTCCCAGGTTTAGACACAGGTCCCAACATTGTGGGGAAGCCACCATTGTCCTACAGGTATAGTATTTTTAACTAAGCACCAATTTTGAAAGTCGCACTGTGTTTTTAAACAACTGGAGACCCTTGACTGTATTGAACATTTTATTACAAAGGTGAACGCTTTTTAATCTCATTCTAAAACCTGACTTTCCAACAGTCTTACACTTGAAGTTCTGAGTGTTAGTTACCAGTCCAAGTCATCCTGATTTTTTCAGAAGCCCTTGTCAATCCGATGATTGTGCTATGACTTTTTAATGAGCTCCATTGATTACACATTTCCAGATGATCACTCATTCCCAGATGATTAGCTGCGTTCGGTTCATTGATTTTTTTCTTTCGCCGTCTAAAACCAAATAATTTATTTGCCTTATTTTGATTGAAGTATTATATGCGGTGAGTTGATTATTATACTTACAGATCAAGGGAATCGATGATAACAGCTGTTTGTATGCTTTAAATATTATTTACGCTTTTGTGCCGCAGTAGTGATACGGTTTTAGGTCAGCTACCTTATTATCATAATAATTTTTAGTTGTGAATATTTTTATTTGAATAAATAAATGGCTTAGTTGGAAGAGATGGATGATGAATGAAGATGTCAGTAATCAAGACAAATGTCATATCAATAATCTTTTATAGTAGCTTGTCCACTTGGGTTTCTTTAATTTATATATCAGATTTGGAAGGGTTAGTCCACACAAAACCGATATCGCAGTTGCTGGTAGATGGTGTCTTCTGGGCTCTGTTGGTGTTATCTCTACACTGAGTTCTCAGGTTTGCACAACTGGTGTGGCAATTATTTCTGGCTTCCACATGGATTTTTTATTGATGTTTATGAAAAGCCAAAACTTTTGTTTTTAGTTGTGGATAGAATGAGGGAAAGGTAAAGCTCCTTCCAGGTTTTTAATGTCATCTTTGTCCCTGCTGGGAAGATTCATCTTCCCAATTGATCCCTGTGACCAGTGTCTTTGGCACAGAAAGTGATGGGAAATCCAAAATTTTAGAGTTGGCAGAGGTAGGGAAGGCGAGGATGAATCTTTCACTGGGGTCACCTTTTCCCAATCACAGTAATCAAGAGGTGAGCGAGCGCTTAAAACATAAATAGCAGCTGAACACCAAAGGTACCATATAAAACCTTCGAATAAATCATAAAAAGCAAGGGTGCAGCGCTAAAACATCTTATAAAATCTTGTGATGACTCACATGAAAATAAACACGCTTGATCCAAAATATGTCATAAATCAGAAATAAAATATGATAAAATGGTAATAGGTCCAGTGACAATGTGCAAATAAATTGCCACTAAAAAGTGACCAATAAAGTGAATAGTGCCACACACATCAACCCAATTTAGGTGTCCGTTTATGAACCAGCAGTAATAGATCGCTGCTCAGTGAATGCCGTTTATGAAGCATATGTAGATCAGTTCTCCAAACCAAGGGAGAACGGTCTACAAACGCTGGAGAACAGTCTACAAATGCTGGAAAACGCCTAATTTTACTATAATCTCACGAGATTACAGTAAAAGATCAGTTTACTAAGCAGAGGTAAATTATCTCTGCTTAGTTTGCGGTCCCTCCGATTCTCCAGCTCTGGGCTGGAGAATCTGGAGGGAGAACACAGATCTCCAGAGAAGGACTGAACATGTTCTCCTGAGTGATATAAACTGTGAATGACCAGAGAATAGCTGAGATCCTCTGAATCACAGCTATCCTCTGTGTCATAAAAGGACACCATAGTTCGCAATAAAGGTGCATATGAGATCTCTGATGATTTTCAAAATCCAGGTGAGCACAGACAAACACACATGTGAAGGAATCAAGGGCAGCAAGGAGAGCAGCTTCTCCCAGTGTGCCAGTGTATACTAGACAGTGAGGGATACCAGACCGGACCCACATAAGGATTTCCAGTGTGCTGAGGATATCATCTCTCTATGCGCATTTTGATTGCGTATCTGGTAAGTGCGCAATCTTTCCACGGTATTTTCACATCACCATATCGTTGGATATTTTCACTGGATTTTGAAGATCATCAGAGATCTCATATGCACCTTCATTGCAAACTATGTTGGGTTGATGTGTGTGGCACTATTCACTTTATTGGTCACTTTTTAGTGGCAATTTATTTGCACATTGTCACTGGACTTATTACCATTTTATCATATTTTATTTCTGATTTATGACATATTTTGGATCAAGCGTGTTTATTTTCATGTGAGTCATCACGAGATTTTATAAGATGTTTTAGCACTGCACCCTTATTCCCAATCACAACTGTCTAGGAATTTCCCCTTGCTTTAGAAAATTTCCACCTACAGCCTGCTGTGTCTCTGGGATGGGAAAAGAAGGGAAATCTTCCAGCCGACATAGAAAGGGTCTTAATTATTCTTTACCATTCTCTGCTTTAATTACAACACACAGTTTTATTTTATATTATTTTAAAGGATTTGTAAACCCAACATTTCCTATTCCTGATATGGGCCTGCTGTACCATGTACTTGTAAAAAAAAGAAAAAAGAAAACATATCCTGTTCTCTTTGTGTTGCTTTCTTTGTGTGAAGTCCGCGGTGTTCCTGCCAGTCCTTCTGCTTTCCTATTTAAAGCAGACCACTATAGGCATGAGAGCACAGCGTGTACAGTTCTCTAGCTGTGCTGGGAACTCAGCCTGCTCTCCTCCAATAATAAGACGTGCTGAAACCCCTCCCTCTCCTACACAGCAATTCACTGGGAAGATCAGTGTGATGCTGTTTCTCCTTCCCTAGCTGTTAGGCACCTAAAAACAAAAGGGTGATCACTTATAAAAAAAATGGGGGAAAACAAGGTATTAAGAATTGTTTTTCATATCTATACACAAATGTTTTGCCTTTCATTTCTATTTTAAACTGAATGGCTTTTTTTTACAATTTGAGGGTTTGCATATACTTTAAATGAACCAGGGGAGCTGGAACACAGATACTGAGTAGGAATCAACGAAGCTGAATTTTCATTTCCCTGAAATAAGGTTAATGGCGATAGTGATGAAAGGGTTAACAGTTGACAACTGTAAAATATTGGGATTGCCATCACTTTCAACCTTGGTGATCACAAGGACAGGTAAAAGATTGGTGACTCTCCCCAGTGGGGACACATTCAGCGATAAAAATCAAACCGGGGTGCTAATCCTTTCCCGCTCCATCTAAACATAAAACAAGACCCTTTATTCTGCCATTAAAGTGGAACTTCACTCTCTCAATAAGCATTATTTTAATCCTCTGCTAGTATTAGTAAATAGATAGGAAGGTAGATTATATATTTTTTTACATGTCTTCATTTGCTTCCTGGTTTCTGGCCTAGACCAAAATTATGTCATATGCCCCAGGAGCCTTCATGATCATTTTTTTTTTTTCATGCATCTGGAGGAGCAGAGGAGCTAAGGGCAGATGGATTCCAGGATGTACATGTTACATGAATCATCTGCCCTTACTCAACACGGCCATGGCTAGAAATGCTGGGGGGGGGGTTTAGAAAGTGATTTTATTGGATGGGGCAGTTTGCTATGAATATTAAAAATAAATTAAATAGTATTGTTGGTTTGTGGTACTCAGATGCAGTGCAGTTCTGTGTTAATCTTTTGGATGGCATGAAAATCATACCAAAGAGCTTGTGGATAGTATTTGGATGGGAACTGAAGCCAGATCCCCAGCACAAAAAATAAACAGATACAGGGGTTAGACAAAATTTTTTTATACTAAATGGTTTACAGGTGAGAAAGTGACGGCATGTTTTGTGTTGAAAGCGGAAGTGATGTAACATTCATTTTCTTCTGCTGTGTGATGAGACACCTAGTTAACAGGTGGGAAGCATTACTTTCCTCATTCACTGCATATGCTGCTAGTAATACGGAGTCATGTCAGAGCTTACTGAGCTTCAAGGATTGCAAATTGTTGGTGCCGCTTAGCTGGTGCCTCTGTGACTGAAGCTGACGATTTATTTGCCGTGTCACGATGTACAGTATCAAAGATTATGGCGGCATATACAGCTTCCGGGAAGACGTTGTCTGATAAGTATAAGCGCGGCTGACATGGTCAACTGACAAAAAGAGACAAAAAGGACATTGTGCAGGATTGTGACCCGGAATAAGAAACAACTGCTGTAAAAGTGACTGCAGAGCTCAATCTCAGTCTTCACGGGACTAAGACTGAGCTCTACAGTCACTTTTGCAGCTCTGACATGACTCCGTATTACTAGCAGGGCATGCAGTGGATGATGAAATTGAGGCTTCCCACCTGTTAGCTAGGAGTCTCATCACACAGCGGAAGCAAAAGAATGTTACATCCAGGGGCGGACTGACAACTCATGGGGCCCCCAGGCAATAGAGGATCATGGAGCCCCTGTGTCCTTGCCCAAACTCAAAAAAAGCCTATGAAGAAGGTTCCAGGGGCATCTCATGGGGCCCCCTACTGACCCCGGGCCCTAGGGCAGTGCCCTAGTTTTCAAATGGTCAGTCCGCCCCTGGTTACATCACTTCCTCTCTCAATGTAAAACATATTGTCACCTTCACACCTGCAATCATGTAATGTTTCCATTTATTTGTCTAACTCTTGTATTTATCTTCTCTTTTACCTATAGTATATCTGAAGATCAGAAATGTTTTATTATGTCCGGTGTAAATCCCTCCTTTCGCTGATCTGATGTTGCCACGCTGAAGCCCTTCAATAAAAAATGTTGGGATTGCTAGCTTGTACAGTGTCCCCGTGTAGCACATTCTTGTACAGCAGAGAGAATTCTATTGACTCCTGACAATTCATAATGACATGCGTCACTTTCCCTTTCATTTATTGTGCCCGAGGTTTACAGCTAGCATGCTGCCAAAACGTTTGTTCTAATTGGACTGAACTCAGCATCTGGGCATTTTTCCAAAACAAGGTGAATAGGTGATGTAAGCACTTTAACATCTCCATTAAGAAAAAGTTGTAGATTATGTGAAGCTGAAGTTTAATTTGTTTATATTTTTCCTTTCCTGGTACCTCCTTTGCCCCTTCACCATCATACTTATAAATAAAAAAAAAATTCTGTTCTTATTATATACCTTATATTACACCGTATTATGTCATCACTGGGTTTCTGCAGTTCTCTATGCAATGAAGGCAGATCATGGCTGGTGGGAGGGGCCAGCAGGGTGCTGTACATATCACAGCACCCTGCCTCAGTAGTCCTCCAAATAACCCTCAGCACTGTTTCAATCAATTGGCCTCGATGGGTGGATGTCAGTCTGGAGGAGTGGGTATTCCTAGGCAGACTGTATTTGCATGCAGAACACCCTAGGTAACACACACAGGTGATGCTGTGCCTCTCCCCCTAGACCTAACCCTTGCAGTGAGGACATCTGACCAGGGGCGGACTGACCATTTGGAAACTCGGCACTGCCCAAGGGCCCAGGGTCAGTAGGGGGCCCCATGAGATGCCCCTGGTACCTTTTTCATAGGCTTTTTTGAGTTTGGGCAAGGACACAGGGGCCCCATGATTCCCTATTGCCTGGGGGCCCCATGAGTTGTCAGTCTGCCCCTGCCCTAGATCTAACCCTTGCAGTGAGGGGAGGACCCACTAAAAGGGTCATTTTTATTAGGCTTCAAAGTAATTTTATGTAGTGAAGAATGCAATGTAAAAAGTTAGAAACACCCAAGTTACATCATGAAGATTGAGACTGTAAGCCAGCCTTAAACAGATTGACAATTTGTGGCCCTGAGAACTTGCCACCAGAGCCCCACAAAGGTATGAGAAGCCAACAAAGTCACCCAACCCACCAGACACCAGAGAAAAAAAATGCTGCATGCTCCCTCCAGTGCTGATCACATAGCCAAAGTCTAAGCATTTGGTCACATGACTTCTGGTGAAGGTGACCAACAAATCTGCTTTAACATTGGTCCTATTACAAGACCATCTACACCAGCCTTTCTCCACCTTTTTACCCCAGAAGAACCCAGGGCTCAGGAAACTCCAGCTAGGATTTTTCCATCAGAGGTCATTAGGGAAATCCTTGGATAGAATGCCACCCTTTGCAGGCAGCTTTAACCCCTTGCCTACAGGGCACTTCTACCCCCTTCCTGCCCAGGCCAATTTTCAGCTTTCAGCGCTGTCACACTTTGAATGACAATTGCGCGGTCATGCAACACTTCACCCATATGACATTTTAATAATTTTCTTGTGACAGCTAGAGCTTTATTTTGGTGGTATTTAATCACCTCGGGGTTTTTTATTTTTTGCTAAACAAACCAAAAACAACTGAAAATTTAAAACAAAAAAAAACAACTTTTTTCTTAGTGTCTGTTATAAAATGTTGTAAATAAGTGATTTTTCTCCTTCACTGATGTGCACTAATGAGGCGGCACTGATGGGCACTGATAGGTGGCACTGATGGGTATTGACAGGCATCACTGATGGGCACTGAAAGGCAGCACTCATATAGGGCACTGGTAGGTGGCACTGCAAGGCGGCACTGACTGGCACTGATAGGCAGCACTGACTGTTACTGTTAGGTGGCACTGACTGGTACTGTTAGGTGGCACTGATAGGCAACACTGACGGGCACTGATAGGCTGCACTGATGCGCACTGATAGGCGGCACTAATTGGATTTGTACAAAAAAAATCTCATCAATATATTTGATAATGCCAACAGAGACTTGACGAATGTCATTTGAAAGTATTTAAATGTGTGTTTGCTTTTAACATTTCATTTTAGAATGAATAAAATTTTACAAAAGAATATGACATACACTGTTCGAAATTTGCTTGTTCAAGAAAAAAAAATAATTCTGCTCCTCTAAATTTTCTTTTGATTAAATGAATGAAAACCAGTGTTGATTTGAAAGGTAGCAGTGACTGGCACTGATAGGTGGCATTGAAAGGCAGCTCAGATGTGCACTGATATGTGGCACTGATGGACACTGACAGGTGGCACTAATGGGGCTACACTGATCATCAGGGCACACTGATCATCAGTGCCCTGATGATCAGTGTACATGTCCCCTCTAAGGAATGCCGTTTACCGGCGCTCCTCTCCGCACACTGACAGCTCGAGAGGAGAGAAATGCCGATAACCGGCATTTCCTTATTTACATGTGATCAGCTGTGATTTGGACACAGCTGATCACATGACAGAGCCAACGTCTTCGGCTCTTTCTGTTGATCGGTGATCCGCTGTGTCCGAGGGACAAAGCGCACCACCGATCTCCGCGCTGCACCCCACCAGAGCCACGCACGGTTAGAGTGGGAGGACGTCATCTGATGTCCTCCCAGAACAAGAGAACCGCCTTATGCCCGTTATTTCCTTATATGGCGGACCAAAGACGGTTAAATATCAAGAATGTCATGCGGGGGATCAGGAAGGAATTTTTTTCCCAGCAGGAGCAAATTGGATCATGCTTTGCTGGGTTTTTTTGCTGTGGGTGTAGGATTGTAACTTTTTCTTTTTTTTATGCTTGAACTGGATGGACTTTTGTCTTTTTTCAGCCGACTAACTATGTAACTATGTTACTGGCTCTACCAAGCGGCGATGGACCTGGAGCTGTGCCAAAACCATCATATGGGTGGTCAGTTAGCCAGTGTTTAAGGAAAATCTGGAGGAACCCTAGTGGAACCCTAGCGTTGAGAAAGACTGGTCTAGACTTTTAGTTATACTAAATTGAAGCCTCTCCTGCTGCTGTAAATCACAGTCAGTGAGCCAATAAGGAGAGAGAAGAGGCGGGGCAGAGCCACGGCTCTATGTGTCTTATGGATGCATAGAGCAGTGGCTCGAGGATGAGCACGCAATGGCAGCGGCTATCCCTGGGGGCACTGATTGAGGGGTAGGAGCAGGGGCGGACTAACAACTCATTGGGCCCCTGGGCAATAGGGGATCATGGGGCCCCTGTGTCCTTGCCCAAACTCAAGCCTATGAAAAAGATACCAGGAGCATCTCATGGAGCCCCCTACTGACCCCGGGTCCTCGGGCAGCGCCCGAGTTTCCAAATGGTCAGTCCGCCCCTGGGTAGGAGCCAGGAGCACCGGTGGTCAGAAAAGAAGAGGATTGGGGCCAGGGGCGGACTGACAACTCATGGGGCCTCTGGGCAATAGGGGATCATGGGGCCCCTGTGTCCTCACCAACACCCTAAAAAGCCTATGAAAAAGCCAATGAAAGGTACCAGGGGCATCTCATGGGGCCCCCTACTGACCTCGGGTCTTTGGGCAGTGCCCGAGTGTTCGAATGGTCAGTCCGCCCCTGATTGGGGCTTCTCTTTGCAAAATCACTGCACAGAGCAGGTAAGTATAGACATGTTTGATTTTTAGAAAAGAAAAATGAAGACGAAGCTTTAGTGTCACTTTAAGTCCTTCTGAGGATGTTCTCATGTTTTAACTCAAGTCCAGCATCTTCCTAAACCTCTTTATCACTGGGCACTTTACGGGAGATGTTCTGTCAAAGCAAGAAATCTTTTTATGAAGGTAAACGCTAACTGTAGTGATCACCGAGGAATTGCAGTAATCACTTTCAGCTGGAAAAAGTTGACAGTTGTACCAAAATATATGTGGCATCTCAAGAAGATTAATCAATGTTAAATGTTTTCCTCCAGCCGCCGTACGCTTCTGCTCTCATTAGCATGAGGTTTCCAGTCTGCATCAATTGCTTCTTCTTTTTTTTCCCGCACAGTTTCAAAAATATCATAATTGTGGTTTCTAATGCTGTAGGCAGACAATAGAGAATCCAGATGATTGCTGATTCTGGAGGGAGTCTGGTTTTTGGACAGAGATAAATATTAAATATGCTTATGAATATAAAAAGGCTGCGGAAAAAAACGTGTCGCCTAAAATGATTATATCTGAATTATAAGCAGAATTCAAAGGGCTGTATTTCAATTGCGCATTAAAGAAAAATGAGCAGGTTGCTAGTTTGTTTGCAAAACTCTTTACTCATTTGCATCAAAAGTGTATATAAAACTTTTCTATCCTATTCTAAAAGTTTTTCTATCCAAAACTTTTATTATAATTTTGGATAGAGTGGAGAATGGTTGGACCCTCTGCTAGGCTATTACTGTTTAAATTAACAGAGAAAATCATCTTAAAAGTTCATAGATAACAATGTGGCAGTAAGAACACTGTATATACAGGTAACCAATGTGTTACCTGTATATACATTAGGGCTCAAATGTAAAGGGGATTGCTTCCTATAGGAATCAGAATTCTATTGGGGACTGTTCTATGTCAATCATGATAGACTTGTGCTGATTCTGATTGGTCAGTGTTCGCACATGACAATTTTGAATAATCAGAATTGATCTGATCCATCCCAGAATCCCTGGACCGCTACAACAGCGGTGTGGGCAGCAGGGGCGGACTGACAACTCATGGGGCCCCTGGGCAATAGGGGATCATGGGGCCCCTGTGTCCTTACCCAAACTCAAAAAAGCCTATGAAAAAGGTACCAGGGGCATCTCATGGGGCCTCCTACTGACCCCGGGCCCTCGGGCAGAACCCGTGTTTCCAAATGGTCAGTCTGCCCCTGGTGGGCAGTGAGCTCATTACCCTACCCATGGGGTTACCAGAGGGGTCACCAGCAGGAGGATGGAGGTCCTGATTTCCCTATGTAGATCTTTAGTGAGACCTCATTTAGAATACTGTGTCCATTTCTGGAGAGCTCACTTACAAAAAAGATAATGATAAGATAGAACAAGTCCAGAGATGGGCAAAAAAATGGTGAAAGATCTGAGGGTTAAAACTAGTTAAGAGAGACTTCAGGAACTTGATATGTACAGTCTAGAGGGAAGAAGGGAAAGGGGAGATATGTATGGAACCTTTAAATACATGAAAGGGGTGAATAGGGTTCAAGAGGGCTGTATTTTCCATGTGAAACCAAGATCAAGAACACGCAGACGTGACCTCAAACTAACTGTAGGAAAGTTCAAAGCTAATCTTAGAAAGTAATATTTTACTGCAAGAGTAACTGATGTTTAGAATAGACTTCCAGCAGAGGTTGTGAGTCAGTCAGCAGTAAGTGGATTCAAACATTCAAAATGGACAGAAAAAGCTATTTGTTCTTTTTTCTGCTGTCATTTTTCTATGTTTCTATGTAAGTGCAGCAGGGACCAAGGGAGTGGGGAGGGTGTTAGTTCACCTTTTTTTGTGAAAAGGTGAAGTTACACTTTAAGGGTGTCATTTAGATGATATTATCAAACTCCTGACTGAAGTCAAAAGGTCTTGTTTTTACTTACATAGTTATATAGTTAGTCTGGCTGAAAAAAGACAAAAGTCCATTCAGTTCAACCATAGAAAAAAAAAAAGTTATAATCCTACACCCACAGGTGATCCAGAGGAAGGCAAAAAACAGTTTTTCAGCTTGTGTAAAGAACCCCCCAGGTTGTAGAAAACCATAACATTTGCAGAATTAACAAGTCATTTTATATAACACTTGTAACCCTGTTTCGGGGGGAGTCATATGAGAAAATCCCCACTTTGCAAAAGTTATACCTCCTGATACTGTAACACTTGTTTACGGTATCTGATGGTAAACATACCCAAACAATTAAGGTTTTAAATTAAAGGGTAACACTTGGTAAAAAGGGGATCTTGAGCCTTGGTTTAGTGGGTGTTCACAGTTAATGTCCTGCAATTCTGAAATCCTTAGAGTACCTCTACCTAATGGGGTCTTGCTGCACAAAAAGGAACTCTTCAGATAACCTTGTCCTCAGGTACATCCCTTAAATTATTTAGCATCACTAAAGGAGTGCAGTTCCAGACTTTAATTCAGTTGAACTACTGTATATACACTCACTGGCCACTTTATTAGGTATATCTGTTCAATTGCTTGGTAACACAAATTGATAATCAGTCAATCACATGACAGCAACTCAATGCATTTAGGCATCTAGACTTGCTTAAGTTTAAATGAGCATCAGAATGGGGAAGAAAGAGGATTTAAGTGACTTTGAATGTGGCACAGTTGTTGGTGACAGACAGGCTGGTCTGAGTATTTCAAAACGTGCTCATATCGTGGGATTTTCACGCACAACCACCTCTGGGGTTTACAGAGAATGGTCCAAAAAAGAGAAAATATCTAGTGAGTGTCTTGTTGATGTCAAAGGTCAGAGGAGATTGGGCAAACTGGTTCAAGATGATAGAAAGGCAATATGGATCAAAATCTCTGAGGAATGTTTCCAACACCTTGTTTAATCTATGCCACGAAGAATTAAAGCAGTTCTGAAGGCAAAAGGGGGTCCAACCCGGTACTAGCAAGGTGTGCCTAATAAAGTGGCCAGTGAGTGTATTTTAATCTGATAGAAGAATAAGTAGGAAGTTTTCTCCTACAGTTTTTCATCCATACATCATTGGGTAGCTCACAGCGTCCAGAAGCATCACCTAGAACTTCTTAAGGAGCACATCAGCCACAAAACATGAGATTCTAGCACTTCTCTTTTTCATTGAGGACTCTACAATACAGGTCCACATGGCCTCCAAGTACACAGCCTGCAGTACAGACAGATGACACCTTCTAGACCCCAACTCCAACCCTGGGGCCTCAAACCAAGCACACAGCCTAAATAAACCTTCACTCTTTCCCCAACAGTGGTAGGGCTTAAGGACCCCTCTAGAACAGGGTTCAGCTATTTTTTCAGAAGCAGGTCAAAGCCACTGGCGACAAGTTCTCCAAGGGATTGGCCAATTAACAAGGAAGGCAAAACTTCCAATGGCACTGCAGACTCCTTGCAGAGTGACTGGTAGGTATTGCAAATACAGGAGGCCTAGAACATCATGTTCTTGGAGGGGCTAAAAAAATAGTAATATACTGTAAACAGCACGGCAGATGAGGAAACACATCCCTATCACTTTGTTAAAATGGCACTTTTAACAATTATTTAGATCATATCATTTTGAACAAAAAAAAAGAGTATTCCTTTAGGTGACCTTTTATGGAGAAAATGACAAAATGTGCCATCTGTCGGGGCACATTAATATACCCGGGTATGCTTTTAAAGTTGTCACAGTCACTGAGTGGCATGGGAATAGTAACAGATGCAACTGTAAAGGGCGACAACGGAAAGAGAAAAGCCTCCAGTAGGGCTCCAGGCTGGCTGTTCTTGGAAGGGCATTAAGATATAAGTCTGCTAATAAGAAATGACAGCGGAATAAATATATAAAATATTAAGTGGTATCAGATGGCCCGCTTGGAAGAAGTGATCAGACCTGGAGGAGATGGACCTTCTGTTCTTATTTGTTGGATTGTTAAAGAGATACAGAACTAACATTGACTCATCCTTATGGGGAAAAGAAACATGGGCTAAGAAATATATGCAGGCATCCTTTGTCATTCTCAACCACTACCTCTTAAATAACTAATGACTGTCTAACTTTCATGCTGCTCTATTAACTTAAAACTCTTAAGGACCTTGGGCATCCAGGAATCACTCAAAAAACAAAATGTAAGTACTTTGGGAGTACCTGCCTCAAGGCAGAAGTGGATAGGTTTTTCTCAGTTAGGAATACATACTTGAATCGAATGTTTAGTGTCAGTTTAACGTCATCAGAGGAATTCAGCCTATCAGGGCTGTGCTGCATGGCAGAGCTGTGTAAATCCCACAACTGGATGGACAGAATGGCTTCTTACAGATATACGGGACTGCTTAACACACTATGAAAAGCAATTTGCGGTCAGTCTTTTTCAGAGAGCAGTAAATCTGAAGCTGTGTGTTTAGAAGGTTCTACTGTCAGCACCTGAATGCCTGATTTTTTTTTTGTGTTTTAGGCTTTTTTTTAACTCTTATTTTAAAAGTGACCATTTTACAATGCCAGGCTAAACCACACCACAGTCGAGCCCCATAGAACTCGATGTCCCAGTTTGACAGTGTATAAAGTATCTTGGCCATGCCATTTATACAACCCTGACCTGTATTGTTACAATTTGGGTGGGCAGTAAGGGAACAGTAAAACAATGGCTCAGCCTCCTATTCTTACATCCACACCTCTCCCCACCCCCTGTATGAAAGAGATCCAGGAGGTGGACTGACAACTCATGGGGCCCCCGGGCAATAGGGGATCATGGGGCCCCTGTGTCCTTGCCCAAACTCAAAAAAGCCTATGAAAATGGTACCAGGGGCATCTCATGGGGCCCCCTACTGACCCCTGGCCCTTGGGCAGTGCCCGAGTTTCCAAATGGTCAGTCCACCCCTGAAGAGATCCCAAATACCAATCCCAGGTAAAACAATTCTCATATATGGACTGTATTTCATACAGTATGTACATTTAGGTGTTGGTCCAATAGAACAGGAATGAGCTCTCTGTTGAATTCAGTACACAATGTTCCGCCTTATATCATGCTACTCAATATGACAACACCATAAAGATAACGCAGGCTAATGAAAATGGTGTAACCTTCATTTTTTTTTTTATTGTAAATATTCCTCGAGCAATCGATTTCTCTCTCTTTTACCTTGTAATGCTTTTAATATAACTTTTCATTGACCTTCCAGCTTCTTCTAATCAATAAGAATTTGCTCTGGAGGATAGGAAACAAGGTGATATTCAGGCAGCACAACACTGAATGAAATGGAAAAGGTTTTAAGATGTTTTCAATGGTGGCTGCTCATATTTAAGCCGTATAGGGAATTATGTTGACTTGATATACGGCAGTAAAAGTAATCTGGAACGTGAAAGCGCAGTTTGAAGGGAACCTGTGATTTACAATGCCGGGCAAAGTAAAAAGGTTTGTTTTGAAATTAACCTTCACCCCCGCCATTTCCACCCTTCATAGAAATTAAGATCATTAATCTAATTATCATAGCCAAACAAATATATACAATTAATATTTCTTGCCTCTTATGTTTGTTGGTTCCTAATGCTAAGATGCTCCCTCTCGTCACCCCATATAGCCATCATCTTAAAGTTTAAGTCTACTGTAACCAAAATACAAAACCAAAAAATCAGCACAAAGGACATAAAACTTACAGTCAGTAGGATACGTCCCTTGTGTAGATGCCTCAGCTTTTAGTTGTAATCCTCCTCCATCCATGCCCCCCTCACCACCATATTCTTCCAGTCTGGTGGGGTTAATACAACTAAGGGGCTGCCACAGGCTTTTATCAGGAGAACCCAACTATACTCATGCATCTGACCCAACACCTCCATTCATATATCTGGTTTCATTCATAGAAATTGTAGTATAGAGTCTATGGTTGGAGATGGAGGGTTGGGCTCTCTTGTTGAGAACCTGTGACAGCCCCTTCACTGTATTAACCCTTCTACAGATTATAGCTGTGGGGGGACATGAACGAGGGAAGATTTGAACTAAAAGAAGAGGCCTCAGAAAGAGGAACACATCCTACTGACTGTTTTTTTTTTTTTGGCTGCACTTTAGGCTTTAAAGTGATTGTAGACCCATATGTCATACTTACCTGTTCTGTGAAATGATTTTGCACAAAGCAGCCCTGATCCTCCTCCTTTGGGGTCCCCTGCTGGTGATCTTGCCTCCTCCCCTCTACTGTGTGCCCACCGTAGCAAGCCTCTTGCTATGGGGGAATGCGTGCACTCAGCCCCACCCCCTACTCTCTGCTCACTAGCTGTAATTGACAGCAGTGGGGGCAAGCTGCTTACTCTGGGGGCACTCGGCAGGAGGGAGGGTCTGGAGCACCGGCAGGGGACCCACGAAGAGGAGGATCGGGGCTTCTCTGTGCAAAACCCCTGCACAGAGCAGGTAAGTTGTTAAGGACCGACTGGCAGTAGCCTCTAGCGACCCACAGGCTGGAATCCCTCAGGGTGCGGAATCTAAGCCTCAGTCTGCTGTTTCACCAGAGCCCCTGATGGTGGGGATGGACTTCAAGCAGCCTGAGACCAGGTCGCGACCCCCGAGTTCAACCAGCTGTGGTAGAGATGGATTTGCCAGTGGTAGGTAACAAGTGAAAGCCAGATGTGAAGAGGTAGTGTGTAACGTAGTCAGACAGGCCAGGTCGGTAACAGCGGAGGCAGACGGTACAGATCAGCAGGCAAAAGGATAAACGGGTTACAGGCCAGGTTCAGCAACAGGAGGTCAGGTAAATAGGAGAAAGCAGAAGAATGGTCAGACAAGCCAGGGATCCGGGCAGGAGAGAGTCACGATAATCCGGGTCAGGCAGGTTTGGCAACAAAGGCAATCTCAGGTACTAGGAACAGGAACACAGGAATAAGACCATACGGCAATGTGAGCATTGCAAGAGCTGGTTTAAATAGCCCGCCCTGCGCTGACAGGCGCGCCTGGGTCCTAGTGCCTGCCGCAGCCGTCATTGGTGACAGGCGTGCCTGGGTCCTAGTGCCCGCCTGCCTCTGTCTTGTTGGGATCCTACGCATGTGCAGATTCATGCGTCGTGGCGATCTTCTCGTTCCCTGACATAAGTGTAACATTTTTTATTTTTTTTTAATTGTCTTTAATATCTCTTTAATGTTGGGGGAAGTCCACTTTAAAGTGGAACCAAACCCATCCATTTAACAGTTTCAAAAAACAGTTAAATTCCTGGTATGCCAGGAAGCTGTCAGATTTGCTTGTGCTGTCAACCAAACTGTCAAACCATCAAATGCTGATGACATAACTGATCACATGTGCAGCACCATGTCAACTGCAGATCAAACAGAGACCAAGATGGCAGCTTCCTTGGCTGAAAACTGTTGGAGGGTTTAGTTCCGCTTTAATGTCCCCCTGCCCAGCAGCACTGCCTTCCATTTGCCAATCTGTTCAGCAATAGATAGTAATGAAAGGGGCCATGCTTAAAGTGGAACTGTACTCACTAGCTCTCTCGCTGGTCTTTTACATCTTCTTCACAGGGTTCTTCTAGGTTCTGCTTTTTGGCCGGTTTCATTGGCCGGGCCAATATGATGTCACTCCCATGCATGCGCGGGATTTTCTTCATATCGGCATGTGCCAAAATGGCTTTAAAGTTTCAAAGGGAGGTCTATTTTGCAAATAATGGAAACTGAATTGTGCAGCAGGTGGCACGGCTGTGTTGAACTTTTTTAATTAAACACACCGGGATTGATTTACTAAAGGCAAATAGACTGCGAACTTCAATTGCAGTTGCCCTAGATCTGAGAGGAAGCTCTGAAATGAAGGGAAGTTCTGCTGATTTCTATCATCCAATCATACGCAAGCAAAAAAAATGCTGTTTTTTTTAATATTCCTTGCATGTTTCCCTCGGATCTAAAGCAACTACACTTGCAGACTATTTGCCTTTAGTAAATCAACCCCATTATCTATGCTAAATCTATGCTAAACATCAGCACAATAAATATTTTCATTTCTACTTATAATTACGACATTTTTTTTGCGATCTCCTGCAAGGCTCTGCAACTCACCCAAGTCAATGAAGCAGTGCCCTGTCATTTTCACAGTATCCTATTATATTCCAGACCTTGAAAACACAAACACGTCGCTCCGGTCTTCTCTCCATCCAAGAAGCACATACTGAAAATGTCATGAAAATAAATAACCAATTCTGGAAAAAAAGTTTATTTGAACTGGTCCCCATTTGGCATGTTTTGTTCCTTTTCATATAAACAGAAAACGGCAGAGCGGTTTCTGGTGCAGACATGAAAGATGGATGTGCAGGTGGACTGGATGTCTACTGCAAATGTTTGTTTCTGCCTGCCAGAATCATGTTTGTAACTCAGTGTGACAGCATGCTCCATACGCTTGACATCTGTTCAGCAGACCGAGCTTGTTCTCCCTCTGAAGACCGGATGTGTAACACTGAATGCTTGTTTGGATAAGTAAATGTACATATAGAAAATGAATATTGTCATAAGCTGACAGGTTCCAGGCAGAGCCATTTAACCTCCCTAGCAGTCTGATTATGTCCATATTTCTGTGCTCAAAGCGGTACATTTTCTTCATGGAAATATGTATTTTTTTTATTGTAGACCTGTAATTTTTAGGAATAACTCACTGAAATCTGTCCGAACAAGAGTCTAGTAAACATCCCGGGTAGGATAAAACTTGAAACACGAAATCATAAATTATAATGTAATAAATAATCATAAAAAATAATAATATAATAATAATAAATTTAATTCAATAATATAATCAAACCAAAAACACTGAAATTTGAAATGTAGCGCCAAGTTCGCACATCACTGAGCAAAGTCGCAAAATCGTTTTCAGTGTCTGATGATGAATTTCCCCACACATCATTATCACTCAATTCTGCAAATGGTTCTGATTTACTATCGCTGTTCTCTAGCCGGTCTAAAACCGCTTTTGACCTAAAGGGACGCTTTTTGGACACCATGGACGTTTCTCAGTTTCCAGGCAGAAAGAACAGTAAAAATGCAGGCAGGGCACAGGACAAAGCACTCGGGACAAAATGTATGTGAAATGGTTTGATACAGTAATGTTTTACTATGTGATTTTAGTGAATTTAGTGAATTTCACTTTTAAATTTCCTGACGGTTCCAGCCCCTGTACGTCCCGACGTCGCAGGGAACGGAACCCAGAAGACAGATGCCGGCATCCACCGGAGGACATTACAGGGGACACTGCAGGAGGGACATTGCGGGAGCGCAGGACAAGGTAAGACAAGAACAGATCCCGGAGCAGCGCCGCATTGTAAGCCTGAGTGTAGCTACACTCGGGAATACCACCAGGGGGGTTACAGGGTCAGTTAACTTAAAAGTGATATTTTAGATACAGGTTTAGTCTGGTGGGCTAAGTCAGACCCTGGAAACAAAATACACAGCACTGCTACCTCCTCTCCCTATTCATACTGAGTGTGTCCACCGGTCCTCAAGCTATCGGAATTTGGATCTTGAAGAAATTCTGGCAAAATCCACAAGCATACAACCTTTATTAAATAGAATGCATAAAATCTGCAGAGGACCAACGCGTTTCAGCTGTTAGGCCTTGGTCATGGCACGAAATGTGTTGGTGTGGAGTTTATGCGTTGTTCTATTTAATAAAGGCTATCTGCTTGTAGATTCTACCAATGTGCCGGAATTTTGTCAAGATCCTAAGTCAGACCCTGACTTCAAATATGTCTCAGATACTCCAATAATGTGATCTCTCTAGCATGATTTTCAACCATCTTTCGGTCCATCTGGGAGTTTTGGGTGTCTTGCTCACCTTATTGTGGTCCAGATCCACCTGTTCCAGTCCTTTTAATATTAAATAATCAAAATAAATAGACAATCTACAACCTAACCACCAAAAAATTATGGTTAGTGGACTACCACGGGAATTACATATACCCTCAAAAATACATATAATATTTAACAATACGTATTTGAAAAAGAAAATGAATTCCAACATCAGCTGCCAAGTTATGGAAAAAGACCAACTATTATATCATTACTCCTAGTTTAGAGTAGGATGCTAGGTAAGTTTACTTTAGCTCCTCTGTAAGCAGTGGAGCAGGGATTGATGCCTTAGGGCTGCTCAGTGCTTTACAGGCTGCTGTTCTGCTACTTCCCCCTGTCTTCTAGAAGCTTCTGGAAGCACGATGGGAGGGAGAGTAGAACAGGCAACTTGAATATTTATGGAACTTCAGCCAATCCCTGGGGATGTGTACCCAGAGGGTGAAGTAGCCCGAGGCCTGAACAGCAGTAGAAGTGTTCCTGCCCACATGGAAGAAAAATATGTTTGAAATATATTTTAAAAATATTCTTCCCAAATATATTGCCATATATTTGAAAAATCTAAAGAATATATTTAAAAAATATATATTTTTAAAAATATATTTTTTTAAATATATTCTTCAGATTATTTCTAACATATAAAAAAAAGTCATTTTAACACATTTTTACATATATTTGTAAATGCATTCCAAAAATGTAGATTTGTATTTTTAAAGACATACAGCATATCTGAAATGTATTTAAAAATATTTTTCATATATTTTGTAATAAAAATGCATTTCAACATGCAATATATATATATTTATTTATTTCAGGTACTTATATAGCGCTGTCAGTTTACGCAGCACTTTAAATATATATTGTACATTCACATCAGTCCCTACCCCTCAAAGGGCGTACAATCTAAGGTTCCTAACTTACATTCATACATACGCATACTAGGGCCAATTTAGACAGGAGCTAATTTACCTACCAGCATGTCCTTGGAGTGTGGGAGGAAACCAGAGTACCCGGAGGAAATCCATGCAGGCACAGGGAGAACATGCAAACTCCAGGCAGGAGGTGCCGTGGCTGGGATTTGAACCAACCGCCCTAGTACTGCCAGGCGGAAGTGCTAACAATTTAGCCACTGTGCTGCCCTAATATATATATATATATATATATATATACTCCTAGATTGTAAGCTCGAAAGAGCAGGGCCCTCAAACCCCTCGTGTATTGTATTGTTACTGTCGTCTCATGTTCTGTCCCCCTTGCTACTGTACAGCGCTGAGCATACCCTTTGGCACTATATAAATACTGTATAATAATAATAATAATAAAAAATATATATATATATATTTGGAAATATATTGAATATGGCCAAAATTGTAGCATTTCAAATATATGGCAATATATTTGGGAAGAATATTTTTTTAAATATATTTCAAATATATTATTTTTCCATATGGGTGGTTCCAGTTCTGCAGGAGACCCCCTGTGCAATGGTTTGGCCCTCTAGGACAGAAGTCTGAAAGTAAGCCAGCCTGAAGACACTGAGGTCCCAGCTATGCTTAGCTGGGGGGGGGGGGGGGTATTTGCAAGTCCAAAAATCCAATAGGGTTAGGAGAGGAGAATTGGGAGAGAGCCAGGAGGAAGTTGTGGGAGGGTGACCAAGCTGTCCTGAGATGGTGTGAGTCTACATCTCCCTCACTGGGAAAAGCCTGGTGGATATCAGTGGTATCTTTTGTCTGCTCATATAATCTATTTAGCTGATAAACAACCTTTACTTCACCCACCAGCATTGTGACCCCTCTATAAAACTCTGACTATTGCCTCCTTGTCTTCACCACATACAAATATAGTACGTGTATACTGGCACCTTATTGCTGCTGGCTCTTATCAGTACTAGAAGAGGCCAGTGCTGTCACAAGGCTGGAATGCATTGATATGGATGAATTGCAGTCTGCATACTCCTAGATATATTCTTACAATATGTACAGAATGTGTGTCAGTGCCAAAATGAACGCATGTCATGTCCATTATTACAAAAATAGAAAATGTTCTTTATATAATGTGTACCTGTATGGCCAGACTGAAACACAAGGTAAGGGAGGTTTGGAATCATGGGCACCATAAGCTGCTTTTGCATACCTTTATTTTAACACATTGTCCCCTATAGAGGGTGCTGAAACCCCCAAATGTCCACTTTTTGTTTACATGTATCACTATTTTTTGCTAGAAATTTCTTAGAACTCCCAAACATTATAGATTTTTTTTAAAGCAGATGCCCTAGAGAATTACATTGGTGGGTGTTGCAATTGTTTACTTCACACAGTATTTGCACAACATTTTTTCAAACGCAAGTTTTTTGGGAAAAATACACTTTTTTGAATTTTACTGCAAAATTCAAAATACATAACCCAATATTTTGGTAAAATATAAAACATGATGTTACACCGAGTAAAAAGATACCAAACGTGTCATGCTTTAAAATTGTGCACGCCTGTGCAACGTTGACAAATGATGTATAGAGATGAGCGAATCGAAGTATCCGAAGTGGAATTCGAGTCGAATATCGGAAAAATTTCGATTCGTGCCGAATCCGAAAAATAGCCTAATTCGGACGAGCGAATCGAAATTTTTCAGAAAATGGCGGCTGACATGTGCGGCGACGGAGCGGGGATGTCTGGGAAGGCACGCAGACAAGGCGCGCTGACCCATAATGCATTCCTCAACTACATGTGATCGCATCAGCCTATCAGCAGCCAGCCAGCCAGCACTGTGTAATGGTCGAGCTATAAATAGCGGCCATTTTGGAATTCTTCATTTGCCTGCAGTTATTGAACAGAGGCAGACCGCTCTGTACTAGGGACAGGGACAGAGTTAGGGCCACAGAAACGATAATTGGGGACAGAGAAAAGTTACTTAGGGACAGAGAACCATTACTCAGGGACACAGACTTGTTAATGAGGGCCACAGAATCGTTATTTAGGGACAAAGAAACGCTAGTTAGGGCCACAGAATTCATAATCAGGGACAGACAGAATTGTTACTCAGTGCCAGAGAATTGTTACTTAGGGCCACAGAAACGTTATTAGGGCCACAGAATTGTTACTCAGGGACAGACAGAATTGTTACTGAGTGCCAGAGAATTGTTACTCAGGGACAGACAGAATTGTTACTGAGTGCCAGAGAATTGTTACTTAGGGCCACAGAAACTTTAATTAGGGCCACAGAATTTTTACTCAGGGACAGACAGAATTGTTACTCAGTGCCAGAGAATTGTTACTCAGGGACAGACAGAATTGTTACTGAGTGCCAGAGAATTGTTACTTAGGGCCACAGAAACTTTACTTAGGGCCACAGAATTTTTACTCAGGGACAGACAGAATTGTTACTGAGTGCCAGAGAATTGTTACTCAGGGACAGACAGAATTGTTACTGAGTGCCAGAGAATTGTTACTTAGGGCCACAGAAACTTTACTTAGGGCCACAGAATTGTTACTCGCACAGACACAGAATTGTTACTCGCACAGACACAGAATTGTTACTGAAGGCCACAGAACTGTTACTTAGGGCCACAGAATTGTTACTCGCACAGACACAGAATTGTTACTCGCTCAGACACAGAACTGTTACTGAGGGCCACAGAACTGTTACTTAGGGCCACAGAATTGTTACTCGCACAGACACAGAATTGTTACTCAGGGCCACAGAACTGTTACTTAGGGACAAAGAAACGCTAGTTAGGGCCACAGAATTCATACTCAGGGACAGACAGAATTGTTACGGAGTGCTAGAGAATTGTTACTCTGGGCCACAGAAACTTTACTTAGGGCCACAGAATTTTTACTCAGGGACAGACAGAATTGTTACTGAGTGCCAGAGAATTGTTACTCAGGGACAGACAGAATTGTTACGGAGTGCCAGAGAATTGTTACTCAGGGCCACAGAAACTTTACTTAGGGCCACAGAATTTTTACTCAGGGACAGACAGAATTGTTACTGAGTGCCAGAGAATTGTTACTCAGGGACAGACAGAATTGTTACGGAGTGCCAGAGAATTGTTACTTAGGGCCACAGAAACTTTACTTAGGGCCACAGAATTGTTACTCGCACAGACACAGAATTGTTACTCGCACAGACACAGAACTGTTACTGAGGGCCACAGAAACTTTACTTAGGGACAAAGAAACGCTAGTTAGGGCCACGGAATTCATACTCAGGGACAGACAGAATTGTTACGGAGTGCCAGAGAATTGTTACTCAGGGACAGACAGAATTGTTACGGAGTGCCAGAGAATTGTTACTCAGGGACAGACAGAATTGTTACTGAGTGCCAGAGAATTGTTACTTAGGGCCACAGAAACTTTAATTAGGGCCACAGAATTTTTACTCAGGGACAGACAGAATTGTTACTGAGTGCCAGAGAATTGTTACTCAGGGACAGACAGAATTGTTACGGAGTGCCAGAGAATTGTTACTCAGGGCCACAGAAACTTTACTTAGGGCCAGAGAATTTTTACTCAGGGACAGACAGAATTGTTACTGAGTGCCAGAGAATTGTTACTCAGGGACAGACAGAATTGTTACTGAGTGCCAGAGAATTGTTACTCAGGGACAGACAGAATTGTTACTGAGTGCCAGAGAATTGTTACTTAGGGCCACAGAAACTTTAATTAGGGCCACAGAATTTTTACTCAGGGACAGACAGAATTGTTACTGAGTGCCAGAGAATTGTTACTCAGGGACAGACAGAATTGTTACGGAGTGCCAGAGAATTGTTACTCAGGGCCACAGAAACTTTACTTAGGGCCACAGAATTTTTACTCAGGGACAGACAGAATTGTTACTGAGTGCCAGAGAATTGTTACTCAGGGACAGACAGAATTGTTACGGAGTGCCAGAGAATTGTTACTCAGGGACAGACAGAATTGTTACTGAGTGCCAGAGAATTGTTACTTAGGGCCACAGAAACTTTAATTAGGGCCACAGAATTTTTACTCAGGGACAGACAGAATTGTTACTGAGTGCCAGAGAATTGTTACTCAGGGACAGACAGAATTGTTACCGAGTGCCAGAGAATTGTTACTCAGGGACAGACAGAATTGTTACTGAGTGCCAGAGAATTGTTACTTAGGGCCACAGAAACTTTAATTAGGGCCACAGAATTTTTACTCAGGGACAGACAGAATTGTTACTGAGTGCCAGAGAATTGTTACTCAGGGACAGACAGAATTGTTACCGAGTGCCAGAGAATTGTTACTCAGGGCCACAGAAACTTTACTTAGGGCCAGAGAATTTTTACTCAGGGACAGACAGAATTGTTACTGAGTGCCAGAGAATTGTTACTCAGGGACAGACAGAATTGTTACTGAGTGCCAGATAATTGTTACTCAGGGCCCCAGAAACTTTACTTAGGGCCAGAGAATTTTTACTCAGGGACAGACAGAATTGTTACTGAGTGCCAGAGAATTGTTACTCAGGGACAGACAGAATTGTTACTGAGTGCCAGATAATTGTTACTCAGGGCCCCAGAAACTTTACTTAGGGCCACAGAATTTTTACTCAGGGACAGACAGAATTGTTACTGAGTGCCAGAGAATTGTTACTCAGGGACAGACAGAATTGTTACTGAGTGCCAGAGAATTGTTACTTAGGGCCACAGAAACTTTACTTAGGGCCACAGAATTGTTACTCGCACAGACACAGAATTGTTACTCGCACAGACACAGAATTGTTACTGAGGGCCACAGAACTGTTACTTGGGGCCACAGAAACGTTAATCAGGGACACAGAATTGTTACTGAGGGCCACAGAACTGTTACTTAGGGCCACAGAATTGTTACTCGCACAGACACAGAATTGTTACTCAGGGACACAGAATTGTTACTCAGGGACACATAATCGTTTAATTAAAGAGTATGTCAGACAACATGCAGAGGAGTGGCAGAGGAGGCAATGTTTTAGGAGCGAGCAGACGTGGCAGCAGAGGAAGGGGTCGAGGCAGCACTATTCGCAGCCAGAGGCCAGTGCTCCCGGTGTCATCCAGCGGTCGTGTCTCCACCGACAACCCTGCCGTCGTCGATTGGTTGGCTCGGTCGTCTTCCTCTTCCCAGGTCACCTCTGACACCTACAGCCAACGGTCGGTGGGTACGTCAGACACAACCGTTAGTTGGCATGGCCCGGGACCAAGCCCACTGAAATCACGTGTCCTCTACCTGCCCCTGTCCTTTGGTGTTCCCTCACCAAGCGAAGTATCGCATGCTGTGGGCTCAGCCCCACTGTACAGTGAGGAAGAGCTAACAGAGGGCGGTCAGGAACGGGGGGAGACATCCGCCTTTTCAGCAGCCAGGCGAAGAAGTAGTGGCGAGGAGAGTGGCTCGGTAGCCGGTCTAGAGACAGGTCTGTCTCCTGACCCAGACGCAGCCGAGGGGGCTAGTAGTGAGGCGGAGACCCTACTTGATGATGAGGAGGTTGATCGCACTTGGCAGCCTCGTCGTCATCAGGCAATTTCTTCCGCATCATCAGGAGAAGAGGGTGGCAGCTTGGCAGCGAGCAAAACAGTCGGTGGGTTGCCCAGGAGACAGCAGCAGGGTCGCAGCAGTGTCAGTGGAGCCAAACGTCCACGGAGTAGAGCACCAGCTCCACTGCAGCCTACCACCACGGCCAGTAGTGGTGCCGGTGTGCACGGAGGAAGCAGCAGTCAGCCAGTGAGGAGTATCGGGGGCAAAGTTTCCTACTCGGCGGTGTGGCAATTTTTCGTCAAGCCGCCCGAGGAAGTAAACGTAGCCGTATGTCGACTATGTGGCCAGAAAGTCAAGCGTGGCCAGGGGGCCCATGTTGGGACTACAGCGTTGCGGCAGCATATGCAGCGTCGCCATTTGGTGGCCTGGGAAAACCGTGATAAAGATACGGCGGTTCTGCCCGCCCCAGCCCCCGCTCCATCACCCGCTCTGTTACTTGCTCCGTCACCCGACGTCAATCGCCCTCCATCAGCCAGTCAAGGCTCCAACACCTCTGCTGAGGGGAGTTGTCGCTCGTTGGCATCTTCCGCTCGTTCAGATGCTCCTTCTCCTGCTACTCCTCTTCACGGATTCCGTCAGCAGTCTTTCTTGGAATCCGTTTCCAAGAGACAACAGTTTGCGAGCACGCACCCGACGGTGCAAAAGCTGAACGTCCTCCTGTCCAAGTTGCTGGTGCTGCAGTCCCTCCCTTTCCAAGTGGTGGACTCAGCACCTTTCAGAGAAATGATGGCTTGTGCCGCGCCGCGGTGGAGAGTGCCAAGCCGTCATTTCTTCGCCAAAAAGGCAGTGCCAGCCCTGCATTCACATGTAGAAGACATGGTGGGCCAGTCTTTGAGCATGTCGGTCTCTGCCAAAGTGCACGGCAGCGCCGACGTGTGGAGCTGTAACTATGGTCAGGGACAGTACATGTCATTTACGGCCCACTGGGTGAACGTGGTGCCGTCACAGCCGCACCAGCAACTTGGACAGGTCATGCCGCTTTTGCCTCCACGTTTGCACGTCCTTGGTCTGGCAAAGATGTCCGCCTCTACCACCTCTTCTTCCGCCGTGTCCTCAGCCGCCACCCCCGTGCCAAGTCCCATTACCCGACCGGCTTTATCACATGTGCAGGGCGCAACGGTGTCACGCTGTTCTGCACCTGGTATGCCTTGGCGAACGTAGTCACACAGGGGAGGAACTTCTGAGTGTAATGAACAGAGAAATCGACAGATGGCTGTCTCCGCGCAAATTGAAAATCGGAACCATGTTGACCGACAACGGAAAGAACATGGTGTCTGCTCTGCGTCAAGGAAGGTTGTGCCATGCGCCATGCATGGCTCACGTGTTCAATCTGGTTGTCAAGCGGTTCTTAAAATCCACCATCCCACTGCAAGACATCCTTAAAATGTCACGTAAACTTTGCATGCATTTCAGCCATTCCTACACCGCAAAGCTCACCCTCCTTGAGCTGCAGCGGCAGAACGGAATTCCACAGCATCGCCTGATCTGCGACGTTGCAACAAGGTGGAATTCAACCCTACACATGTTAGACCGCCTTTACGAACAGCGAAAGGCCATCACCGATTTCCTGATGTTACAAGCGGATAAAGGTACTCCCCTGTGTAACTTCGATGTCAGCCATTGGCAGCTCATGCATGACACCTGCCGCTTGCTCAGGCCCTTTGAGGAGGCCACGCTATTCGTGAGTCGGCAGGACTATGGGATGAACGACGTCATTCCTCTGTTGCACGTCCTTGAACAAATGCTGTTAACAATGGCTGGTCAGGGTGCGGTAGACGTGGCGCACAGATCTCAACGCCACATGACCCCTGTGGGGGCAGGACAGGAAGAAGAGGAGGAGGTAGAGGAGGACATTTGTGCTCAGGAATTATTGAGTGAAATGGGTGGTTTTTCCACTCAGCGGACAGGAGTGGAGGAGCAGGAGCATCTGGTAGAGGAGGAGGAGGAGGAGACAGAGGACCCAGACGCACCGTGGCAGTATGCTGTGGAGATGGAGGCAGGGAGTCCCTCGCATTCCTTGGCACAAATGGCCCATAGCATGCTCGCTTGCTTGCGTAGCGACAGCCGAATAATAACCATCAGACAGAGGGATGACTTTTGGCTGTCCACCTTGTTGGACCCTCGCTACCGTTCAAAAATGGTGGCCTTTTTCACACCTGCTGAGAGGGAGGCCAAAATAACGTACTATAAAAACCACCTATGTAGTCAGTTGGTCTCTGCCTTTGTGCGCCAACGTCCATCCTCAGACACTGTGGGCCCTGTGCGCTCGCGTTCCGCTGCCATGGCAGCAGGGGAGGGGTGGGGTGGTAGGAGCAGTGGCAGCTCCACCAGCAGCAGCTGCCTCAGTCTGCAGTCGATGATGAGTAGCTTTCTTCACCAGCGCAGTGAGGAAACTACTAACCAGCCGCAGCAGCAGCAGCAGCATCAGGTGGACCTGGAGCAGGACCTCAAACAACAGGCTTGGGCCTACTTGGACAGCACCCTGCCAACCGAGGTAGACAATCCCCTTGACTACTGGGCAACGAAACTTGACCTTTGGCCCCAACTAGCTGAATTTGCCCTTGAAAGGCTGTCATGCCCGGCCAGTAGCGTGGCATCGGAGCGCGTGTTTAGTGCGGCAGGAGGTATTGTAACTCCGCGGAGGACACGACTGTCCACCCAAAGTGTGGAGAGACTCACGTTTGTGAAAATGAATCAGGCGTGGATTAGTCTGGATTTCAAACCACCAGTTCCTGACACAACTGACTAAATCCGCCATGAATCATGCCTCAAACATGTGCCACTTTGAGGTCTCCTCACACACTGCTGGTGTGTAGAATTTTTTGACATAGGGTGCTGGCAGATTATGGGCCTCCCATAGCTGCTGCCAGGCCCCTAATCTGCCATAGGCCCCTATATACCGCTTCCTCATGCTGCTGCCAGGTCCAGAGTCTCTCATGGGTCCCTGTACGGCCTCCCATTGCTGCTGTCTCCATCGCCACACTCTGCCATGTGCCACTTTCAGGTCTCCTCACACACTGCTGGTGTGTAGAATTTTTTGACATAGGGTGCTGGCAGATTATGGGCCTCCCATTGCTGCTGCCAGGCCCCTAATCTGCCATAGGCCCCTATATACCGCTTCCTCATGCTGCTGCCAGGTCCAGAGTCTCTCATGGGTCCCTGTACGGCCTCCCATTGCTGCTGTCTCCATCGCCACACTCTGCCATGTGCCACTTTCAGGTCTCCTCACACTGCTGGTGTGTAGAATTTTTTGACATAGGGTGCTGGCAGATTACGGGCCTCCCATTGCTGCTGCCAGGCCCCTAATCTGCCATGGGCCCCTATATACCGCCTCCTCATGCTGCTGCCAGGTCCAGAGTCTGTCATGGGTCCCTGTACGGCCTCCCATTGCTGCTGTCTCCATCGCCACACTCTGCCATGTGCCACTTTCAGGTCTCCTCACACACTGCTGCTGTGTAGAATTTTTTGACATAGGGTGCTGGCAGATTATGGGCCTCCCATTGCTGCTGCCAGGCCCCTAATCTGCCATAGGCCCCTATATACCGCTTCCTCATGCTGCTGCCAGGTCCAGAGTCTCTCATGGGTCCCTGTACGGCCTCCCATTGCTGCTGTCTCCATCGCCACACTCTGCCATGTGCCACTTTCAGGTCTCCTCACACACTGCTGGTGTGTAGAATTTTTTGACATAGGGTGCTGGCAGATTATGGGCCTCCTATAGCTGCTGCCAGGCCCCTAATCTGCCATAGGCCCCTATATACCGCTTCCTCATGCTGCTGCCAGGTCCAGAGTCTCTCATGGGTCCCTGTACGGCCTCCCATTGCTGCTGTCTCCATCGCCACACTCTGCCATGTGCCACTTTCAGGTCTCCTCACACACTGCTGGTGTGTAGAATTTTTTGACATAGGGTGCTGGCAGATTATGGGCCTCCTATAGCTGCTGCCAGGCCCCTAATCTGCCATAGGCCCCTATATACCGCTTCCTCATGCTGCTGCCAGGTCCAGAGTCTCTCATGGGTCCCTGTACGGCCTCCCATTGCTGCTGTCTCCATCGCCACACTCTGCCATGTGCCACTTTCAGGTCTCCTCACACACTGCTGCTGTGTAGAATTTTTTGACATAGGGTGCTGGCAGATTATGGGCCTCCCATTGCTGCTGCCAGGCCCCTAATCTGCCATAGGCCCCTATATACCGCTTCCTCATGCTGCTGCCAGGTCCAGAGTCTCTCATGGGTCCCTGTACGGCCTCCCATTGCTGCTGTCTCCATCGCCACACTCTGCCATGTGCCACTTTCAGGTCTCCTCACACACTGCTGGTGTGTAGAATTTTTTGACATAGGGTGCTGGCAGATTATGGGCCTCCTATAGCTGCTGCCAGGCCCCTAATCTGCCATAGGCCCCTATATACCGCCTCCTCATGCTGCTGCCAGGTCCAGAGTCTGTCATGGGTCCCTGTACGGCCTCCCATTGCTGCTGTCTCCATCGCCACACTCTGCCATGTGCCACTTTCAGGTCTCCTCACACTGCTGGTGTGTAGAATTTTTTGACATAGGGTGCTGGCAGATTACGGGCCTCCCATTGCTGCTGCCAGGCCCCTAATCTGCCATGGGCCCCTATATACCGCCTCCTCATGCTGCTGCCAGGTCCAGAGTCTGTCATGGGTCCCTGTACGGCCTCCCATTGCTGCTGTCTCCATCGCCACACTCTGCCGTGTGCCACTTTCAGGTCTCCTCACACTGCTGGTGTGTAGAATTTTTTGACATAGGGTGCTGGCAGATTACGGGCCTCCCATTGCTGCTGCCAGGCCCCTAATCTGCCATGGTCCCCTATATACCGCCTCCTCATGCTGCTGCCAGGTCCAGAGTCTGTCATGGGTCCCTGTACGGCCTCCCATTGCTGCTGTCTCCATCGCCACACTCTGCCATGTGCCACTTTCAGGTCTCCTCACACTGCTGGTGTGTAGAATTTTTTGACATAGGGTGATGGCAGATTACGGGCCTCCCATTGCTGCTGCCAGGCCCCTAATCTGCCATGGGCCCCTATATACCGCCTCCTCATGCTGCTGCCAGGTCCAGAGTCTGTCATGGGTCCCTGTACGGCCTCCCATTGCTGCTGTCTCCATCGCCACACTCTGCCATGTGCCACTTTCAGGTCTCCTCACACACTGCTGCTGTGTAGAATTTTTTGACATAGGGTGCTGGCAGATTATGGGCCTCCCATTGCTGCTGCCAGGCCCCTAATCTGCCATAGGCCCCTATATACCGCTTCCTCATGCTGCTGCCAGGTCCAGAGTCTCTCATGGGTCCCTGTACGGCCTCCCATTGCTGCTGTCTCCATCGCCACACTCTGCCATGTGCCACTTTCAGGTCTCCTCACACACTGCTGGTGTGTAGAATTTTTTGACATAGGGTGCTGTCAGATTATGGGCCTCCTATAGCTGCTGCCAGGCCCCTAATCTGCCATAGTCCCCTATATACCGCCTCCTCATGCTGCTGCCAGGTCCAGAGTCTGTCATGGGTCCCTGTACGGCCTCCCATTGCTGCTGTCTCCATCGCCACACTCTGCCATGTGCCACTTTCAGGTCTCCTCACACACTGCTGGTGTGTAGAATTTTTTGACATAGGGTGCTGGCAGATTATGGGCCTCCTATAGCTGCTGCCAGGCCCCTAATCTGCCATAGGCCCCTATATACCGCTTCCTCATGCTGCTGCCAGGTCCAGAGTCTCTCATGCCATGTGCCACTTTCAGGTCTCCTCACACTGCTGGTGTGTAGAATTTTTTGACATAGGGTGCTGGCAGATTATGGGCCTCCCATTGCTGCTGCCAGGCCCCTAATCTGCCATAGGCCCCTATATACCGCTTCCTCATGCTGCTGCCAGGTCCAGAGTCTCTCATGGGTCCCTGTACGGCCTCCCATTGCTGCTGTCTCCATCGCCACACTCTGCCATGTGCCACTTTCAGGTCTCCTCACACACTGCTGGTGTGTAGAATTTTTTGACATAGGGTGCTGGCAGATTATGGGCCTCCTATAGCTGCTGCCAGGCCCCTAATCTGCCATAGGCCCCTATATACCGCCTCCTCATGCTGCTGCCAGGTCCAGAGTCTGTCATGGGTCCCTGTACGGCCTCCCATTGCTGCTGTCTCCATCGCCACACTCTGCCATGTGCCACTTTCAGGTCTCCTCACGCACTGCTGGTGTGTAGAATTTTTTGACATAGGGTGCTGGCAGATTATGGGCCTCCTATAGCTGCTGCCAGGCCCCTAATCTGCCATAGGCCCCTATATACCGCTTCCTCATGCTGCTGCCAGGTCCAGAGTCTCTCATGCCATGTGCCACTTTCAGGTCTCCTCACACTGCTGGTGTGTAGAATTTTTTGACATAGGGTGCTGGCAGATTATGGGCCTCCCATTGCTGCTGCCAGGCCCCTAATCTGCCATAGGCCCCTATATACCGCTTCCTCATGCTGCTGCCAGGTCCAGAGTCTCTCATGGGTCCCTGTACGGCCTCCCATTGCTGCTGTCTCCATCGCCACACTCTGCCATGTGCCACTTTCAGGTCTCCTCACACACTGCTGGTGCGTAGAATTTTTTGACATAGGGTGCTGGCAGATTATGGGCCTCCTATAGCTGCTGCCAGGCCCCTAATCTGCCATAGGCCCCTATATACCGCCTCCTCATGCTGCTGCCAGGTCCAGAGTCTGTCATGGGTCCCTGTACGGCCTCCCATTGCTGCTGTCTCCATCGCCACACTCTGCCATGTGCCACTTTCAGGTCTCCTCACACACTGCTGGTGTGTAGAATTTTTTGACATAGGGTGCTGGCAGATTATGGGCCTCCTATAGCTGCTGCCAGGCCCCTAATCTGCCATAGGCCCCTATATACCGCTTCCTCATGCTGCTGCCAGGTCCAGAGTCTCTCATGCCATGTGCCACTTTCAGGTCTCCTCACACTGCTGGTGTGTTGAATTTTTTGACATAGGGTGCTGGCAGATTATGGGCCTCCCATAGCTGCTGCCAGGCCCCTAATCTGCCATAGGCCCCTATATACCGCCTCCTCATGCTGCTGCCAGGTCCAGAGTCTCTCATGGGTCCCTTTACGGCCTCCCATTGCTGCTGTCTCCATCGCCACACTCTGCCATGTGCCACTTTCAGGTCTCCTCACACTGCTGGTGTGTAGAATTTTTTGACATAGGGTGCTGGCAGATTACGGGCCTCCCATTGCTGCTGCCAGGCCCCTAATCTGCCATGGGCCCCTATATACCGCCTCCTCATGCTGCTGCCAGGTCCAGAGTCTGTCATGGGTCCCTGTACGGCCTCCCATTGCTGCTGTCTCCATCGCCACACTCTGCCATGTGCCACTTTCAGGTCTCCTCACACACTGCTGCTGTGTAGAATTTTTTGACATAGGGTGCTGGCAGATTATGGGCCTCCCATTGCTGCTGCCAGGCCCCTAATCTGCCATAGGCCCCTATATACCGCTTCCTCATGCTGCTGCCAGGTCCAGAGTCTGTCATGGGTCCCTGTACGGCCTCCCATTGCTGCTGTCTCCATCGCCACACTCTGCCATGTGCCACTTTCAGGTCTCCTCACACACTGCTGGTGTGTAGAATTTTTTGACATAGGGTGCTGGCAGATTATGGGCCTCCTATAGCTGCTGCCAGGCCCCTAATCTGCCATAGGCCCCTATATACCGCTTCCTCATGCTGCTGCCAGGTCCAGAGTCTCTCATGGGTCCCTGTACGGCCTCCCATTGCTGCTGTCTCCATCGCCACACTCTGCCATGTGCCACTTTCAGGTCTCCTCACACACTGCTGGTGTGTAGAATTTTTTGACATAGGGTGCTGGCAGATTATGGGCCTCCTATAGCTGCTGCCAGGCCCCTAATCTGCCATAGGCCCCTATATACCGCTTCCTCATGCTGCTGCCAGGTCCAGAGTCTCTCATGGGTCCCTGTACGGCCTCCCATTGCTGCTGTCTCCATCGCCACACTCTGCCATGTGCCACTTTCAGGTCTCCTCACACACTGCTGGTGTGTAGAATTTTTTGACATAGGGTGCTGGCAGATTACGGGCCTCCCATAGCTGCTGCCAGGCCCCTAATCTGCCATAGGCCCCTATATACCGCCTCCTCATGCTGCTGCCAGGTCCAGAGTCTCTCATGGGTCCCTGTACGGCCTCCCATTGCTGCTGTCTCCATCGCCACACTCTGCCATGTGCCACTTTCAGGTCTCCTCACACTGCTGGTGTGTAGAATTTTTTGACATAGGGTGCTGGCAGATTAAGGGCCTCCCATAGCTGCTGCCAGGCCCCTAATCTGCCATAGACCCCTATATACCGCCTCCTCATGCTGCTGCCAGGTCCAGAGTCTGTCATGGGTCCCTGTACGGCCTCCCATTGCTGCTGTCTCCATCGCCACACTCTGCCATGTGCCACTTTCAGGTCTCCTCACACACTGCTGGTGTGTAGAATTTTTTGACATAGGGTGCTGGCAGATTACGGGCCTCCCATAGCTGCTGCCAGGCCCCTAATCTGCCATGGGCCCCTATACCGACTCCTCATGCTGTGACGTTGCAACAAGGTGGAATTCAACCCTACATATGTTAGACCGCCTTTACGAACAGCAAAAGGCCATCACAGATTTCCTGATGTTAAAAGCGGATAAAGGTATTCCCTGTGTAACTTAGATGTCAGCCATTGGCAGCTCATGCGTGACACCTGCGCTTGCTCAGGCCCTTTGAGGAGGCCACGCTATTCGTGAGTCGGCAGGACTATGGGATGAACGACGTCATTCCTCTGTTGCACGTCCTGGAACAAATGCTGTTAACAATGGCTGGTCAGGGTGCGGTAGACGTGGCGCACAGATCTCAACGCCACATGACCCCTGTGGGGGCAGGACAGGATGAAGAGGAGGAGGTAGAGGAGGACATTGGTGCTCAGGAATTATTGAGTGAAATGGGTGGTTTTTCCACTCAGCGGACAGGAGTGGAGGAGCAGGAGCATCTGGTAGAGGAGGAGGAGGAGGAGGAGACAGAGGACCCAGACGCACCGTGGCAGTATGCTGTGGAGATGGAGGCAGGGAGTCCCTCGCATTCCTTGGCACAAATGGCCCATAGCATGCTCGCTTGCTTGCGTAGCGACAGCCGAATAATAACCATCAGACAGAGGGATGACTTTTGGCTGTCCACCTTGTTGGACCCTCGCTACCGTTCAAAAATGGTGGCCTTTTTCACACCTGCTGAGAGGGAGGCCAAAATAACGTACTATAAAAACCACCTATGTAGTCAGCTGGTCTCTGCCTGTCTGCGCCAACGTCCATCCTCAGACACTGTGGGCCCTGTGCGCTCGCGTTCCGCTGCCATGGCAGCAGGGGAGGGGTGGGGTGGTAGGAGCAGTGGCAGCTCCACCAGCAGCGGCTGCCTCAGTCTGCAGTCGATGATGAGTAGCTTTCTTCACCAGCGCAGTGAGGAAACTACTAACCAGCCACAGCAGCAGCAGCAGCAGCAGCAGCAGCATCAGGTGGACCTGGAGCAGGACCTCAAACAACAGGCTTAGGCCTACTTGGACAGCACCCTGCCAACCGAGGTAGACAATCCCCTTGACTACTGGGCAACGAAACTTGACCTTTGGCCCCAACTAGCTGAATTTGCCCTTGAAAGGCTGTCATGCCCGGCCAGTAGCGTGGCATCGGAGCGCGTGTTTAGTGCGGCAGGAGGTATTGCAACTCCGCGGAGGACACGACTGTCCACCCAAAGTGTGGAGAGACTGACGTTTGTGAAAATGAATCAGGCGTGGATTAGTCTGGATTTCAAACCACCAGTTCCTGACACAACTGACTAAATCCGCCATGAATCATGCCCCAAACATGTGCCACTTTCAGGTCTCCTCACACTGCTGGTGTGTTCCATTTTTTGTCATAGGGTGCTGGCAGATTACGGGCCTCCCATAGCTGCTGCCAGGCCCCTAATCTGCCATGGGCCCCTATACCGCCTCCTCATGCTGCTGCCAAGTCCAGAGTCTCTCATGGGTCCCTGTACGGCCTCCCATTGCTGCTGTCTCCATCGCCACACTCTGCCATGTGCCACTTTCAGGTCTCACACACTGCTGGTGTGTAGAATTTTTTGACATAGGGTGCTGGCAGATTACGGGCCTCCCATAGCTGCTGCCAGGCCCCTAATCTGCCATAGGCCCCTATATACCGCCTCCTCATGCTGCTGCCAGGTCCAGAGTGTGTCATGGGTCCCTGTACGGCCTCCCATTGCTGCTGTCTCCATCGCCACACTCTGCCATGTGCCACTTTCAGGTCTCCTCACACTGCTGGTGGGTTCCATTTTTTGTCATAGGGTGCTGGCAGATTACGGGCCTCCCATAGCTGCTGCCAGGCCCCTAATCTGCCATGGGCCCCTGTTGTCGCTTGTTGGCATATTCCGCTCGTTCAGATGCTCCTTCTCCTGCTACTCCTCTTCACGGATTCCGTCAGCAGTCTTTCTTGGAATCCGTTTCCAAGAGACAACAGTTTGCGAGCACGCACCAGACGGTGCAGAAACTGAACGTCCTCCTGTCCAAGTTGCTGCTGCCAGGCTCGTAATCTGTCATGCGCCCCTGTACCGCCTCCTCATGCTGCTGCCAGGTCCAGAGTGTGTCATGGGCCCCCGTACCGACTCCAAATGCTGCTGCCAGGCCCGTAATCTGTCATGGGCCCCTGTACCGCCTCCCCATGCTGCTGCCAGGTCCAGATTGTGTCATGGGTCCCTGTACGGCCTCCCATTGCTGCTGCCAGGCCTGTAATCTGCCATGGGCCCCCGTACCGACTCCTCATGCTGCTGCCAGGCCCGTAATCTGCCATGGGCCCCTGTACCGCCTCCTCATGCTGCTGCCAGGTCCAGAGTGTGTCATGGGTCCCTGTACGGCCTCCCATTGCTGCTGTCTCTATCGCCACACTCTGCCATGTGCCACTTTCAGGTCTCCTCACACTGCTGGTGGTTTCCATTTTTGTCATAGGGTGCTGTATGGCCTCCCATTGCTGCTGCCTCCACCGCCACACTGTGGCTCCACACTCTGGTTTTGGCCCCGTGACTGCCCAAATGAGTGAAGTGTGCGGTGATTCTAAGATCGACGGCACTCATCTGCATGTCATACTGCCTGACAGTATTATTTCTCTTCCCCAGCAGACTCCAAGGGCATTTAAATTAAAGGTACAGTGTTCAGCACTAATATTAAGTCTCTCTGAAGCCTAGAAACACCCTTTTTTAAGTTAAATTCACAGCGAATATATTCGACTCGAATCGAAATTTTTCTACGAATTCGCCGAATCAGTCGAATCGAATTTTTGAATACTTCGCTCATCTCTAATGATGTACATGTTTTCTATCCATAGGTGATTTTTTTTAAAGTCTTTACAGGTTACCACTTTAGATTTACAGAGGAGGTCTGGTGCTAGAATTACTGCTCATGATCTGATGTTCGTGGTGATATCTCACATGTGTGTGACGATTGCTGCTTGCATGTGTGTGGAACCCATGTGTGCATTAGCTTTTGCGCACAAGCACAGGGGGAAGGGGGCACTTTAATTTTTTTTTTTTTTACACTGTCGCTTTAAATAGTTTTTTCTTTGATCACTTTTATTGCTGTCACAAGTAATGGAAACATCCCTTTTGACAGCAATAGGCATGTGACAGGCAGGGGCGGACTGACAACTCATGGGGCCCCCAGGCAATAGGGGATCATGGGGCCCCCGTGTCCTTGCCCAAACTCACAAAAGCCTATTAAAAAGGTACCAGGGGCATCTCATGGGGCCCCCTACGGACCCCGGGCCCTCGGGCAGTGCCCAAGTTTCCAAATGGTCAGTCCGCCCCTGGTGACAGGTACTCTTTATGGAGAGATCTTGGGTCAATAGGAACCCAGATCCCTCCCCTGCCCTTAAAGGCATTTGATCACACCAAGATTGGCTATGCAGGCACAGGGAGAACATGCAGGGTCGAGGCAGGTAGTACTGTGGTTGGGATTTGAGCCAACGACCATAGTGCTGCCACATGGAGGTGCTACCCACCCAGCCACTGTGCTGCCAATTTCATTTTTAAAAATGGCGCTGCTTACATCCGGGCAGGGGCGGACTGACAACTCATGGGGCCCCCGAGCAATTGGGGATCATGGGGCCCCTGTGTCCTTGCCCACACTCAAAAAAGCCTATAAAAGGTACCAGAGGCATTTTATGGGGTCCCCTACTGACCTCGGGCCCTCGGGCAGTGCCCGAGTGCTCCAATGGTCAGTCCGCCCCTGCATCCGGGTAAGCCAGAAGTGATGTAAGGTCAGTACTTCCAGTTCCCTATATCATAGAGGTGGACAGAGAAGTTTTGTTTTTTTGCCTGCCTCTATAACCAGCTGGAGGAAGCGCCGGCTGGTCGATCGTGATTGCTGGTGGAACGTGGAAGGTGGCAGGAGGGTGGAGGACTGCTTGTAAAAGATAGCTGAAAAGATTGCTTTTACTAGAGAGTAGACCGTTGGCTCTAAAAGAACGGTACTGGGATGATGCCTGCAGCTGCGGGCATCTTTCTGGTATAATCACTTGAAGTCCAGTGGAGTACAGCTATGCCGCTGGTTGTCAAGTGGATATGCTATGCAAATTCCAAAGACCCCAAAGGCGTCAATTGCATAGGTCTAAGCACCTTTGCCCCCTTCTAATTCCCAAAGCACTATGGGATTTCTATAGAAAGAGCACAGCATTAACAGTTACCTTTTAGAATTTCTATCTGAATTTCTATCATTACATATATGGGAGATTTTTACCTACCAAAGGATTGGTATTTTTTTTTATCCAGTACTGAGATTTACAGAGCTCTGCCACGTAGCACATGTCTAGTCGGGCAGGAGACCTGATTTTTTTCTCTGCTGCAGTTAAGCAATACATGCAGGTCCTGCCCCCCCCCCCCAAGCCTGTCTGCACATTGAAAGGAGAAGCAATAGACTGAACTCAACTCTCATCACTCAGCCCTCTCCTCCTTTCAGCATGCCTCTTGGCCTGCAGCTTTTTGGCTCCTTACTCTGCTTCTCCCACCTGTAGTCTGAGCTCTGCTGTACAGGGACTAATACCAACTTAAATTCAGGTACAGTGGGGATCGAAAGTTTGGGCACCCCAGCTTTTGCAGACGCCATTTTTTTGTTTTCTGTTATTTTGAAAGTGTAAATGATGGAAATAAAATCTAACTTTTGTTGACATATTACAAGAATGTCTAATCTGTAATTTGATGCCTTTTGGAGATTTTTCCATCTTTCCTTGGCTTCTTTATGCACATTAATACAAATTTTTAGCTGGGGTGCCCAAACTTTCGATCCCCACTGTACTTACGCTGCTTACATTTAAGAAAAAACATTTACTAATGAATACAGAGCTGCAGTGATCTGCGTCTTATACATCTGGATTTCAGTTTTTAAAAAAATAAAACTGACCAAAACAATTTCCTATAATGTTGCGCTCCCAAAACACTCCAATTTATATATGGAATCACTTTATCTATGTCCTATATAGAGGACATATATTTTATGTTGTATATTAGGGAGACCTTTTTTTGTTTTCTGGCTCGCAAGACACTTTAAATACAAAACAATTTCCCTTTAAAAAATACAGCTTGTGAACATCACTAATAGCTCTTTCAAGGAACCATTTACTTTATACTTGTATACTTTATATGCTAGTGCTGTGTTATGTTTATTTCTCACTTTTCTTTTAGCTTCTTCCAGACACATTCGGGCTGCAGGCTCTTGGCTGAGCTCCAGTGCACAGAGATATGAATTCCCCATATGTAGGGTCATTGCTGTTGGTTGACTGAAAGTGAGAGATGTGTATCTAGGAAATGGCCGCCCTTGACTCATGTCTTCTGGTCATGTAGCTCTCATGGTTGACCGATGTCGATGGGGAGTGTTTATGGCTGTGGGTGTTTGGTCAAGATTCTTCCGCTCAGAAGAAAATCTTCACTGCAGATATTTATGTTGACACTTAAATTTGAAGCAGCCAGCATCAGAAGCTTTTTTTTTTTTTTTTTTTTAATTTAAATATTTATAAATTTTTCACATTATTACAAAATTTCCATAAGAAGAGACACAATACATATAAATATCAATACATTTCTACTCTGTCCCTTCTATTTACCTCTTTTATTTCCCTTCCCTCTTACCCCACCATTTCCCCCCTTCCCCCCCTCCCTCCCCTCTGCAAGATCTCCAGTCTCTCTAGGCCCAGTAACTTCGAATAGCTTCCTAGTTTAGAGTTTTCTATATTTCTCTTTCAATCCCGATTTTTCCCATTTTTCCCATCGTGAATAGTATATTTTCATCCTGTCTTCCTGCATATGATAAGATTTTTCCATTCTGCTAATCTGGTTTACCCTATTGATCCAATCCTCCTCCGTTGGTACCTCTGTCTTCCGCCAAAACTTGGGGATCAACCCTTTTGCTGCACTTAAGTAGTACCATACACCTGATTCTTTATAATTATTTACTGTTGTCTCAACACTATGTAGGAGACACATGGTTGGGTCTAATCCTATGTCATTTCCAGTTATTATTTCTATTAATTTGACTATTGTCTTCCAGAAAACCTGAATTTTTGGACATTGCCACCATATGTGAAACACCGTGCCCTCTTCCCCACATCCTCTCCAACACATTTTTGAATTCTGCCCCCTCATCCTGTGCTCAGTGCTCGGTGTAATATGCCATCGTGTCAAACATTTATAGTTAATCTCATCGTCTCTCATACTAACACTCTCGTGAACTAATCTAAATATCATATTCTGTTGATCTTCATCTATCCCCACCCCCATATCTCTTTCCCAATTTGTTATGAAAATTAACTTTGTGTCTGTGTCTAGTTCTGTAAGTATTCTATACATTTTTGTAACACCGTGTTTCCCATCTCTACGTGTTTCTAATAGCCTTTCAAACATATTCCACTCCTTTTTTAATCTCAAGGGTTTTGGGAGAGTTCCTATAAAACATTTTAATTGATTATACAGCATCAGAAGCTTTAACATCCACAGATGACCTATCATTTGTTCCCGCGCCTGTAACTGTCCCCTGATTTAAATAGCAATGACACCTAAAACCTATATGTAGCACCTTCCTAGTATAGGAAGCTAGGTAAATTTTGTTTTTGGCTTGTTCTGTAATCAGGAGCAGTGACCATTTGCCTTGGTCTGCTCATGGTTTCGCAGGCTGGGAGTCTGATTGTTTCCCCGTTTCCAGAGCATAGACAGGAAATTCAAATGACTAGCCTGAATATTTACTATGCCCTGGCCAATCCTAGGGAGGTGTGCCCAGAAGGTGATCTGGGAGGTGATAAATAGCCAGAAGCCCTGGATAGACTGTATTTTCCTCTGTGGGAGATGGATCTGTTAGTTTCAGGGGTCTGATTGCCCCTGAAACACCTCTTGTCCGAATACTGGACTTCTCCATCAAGTGATCAAGTCTGAAGAGGTGGCTACTCTTAGAGTAGAGACCCTGACTGACTTCCTGCAATAGAGTAAGAAGAGAAACATACCTTATGGTCCCCAGTTATGAGACTAACTTTTCAAGAGCTATATCATTGTCACGTACCTGATAGGAGACTGAATTGACGAGGTCGGCCTCACTTGTATCACTAGCCCTGACCCCGCTGAGGTTGGAACAGAGGGAGTCTAGGGACCAGGGGGACAAGAGCGCCTGAGGTGGTTACTTGTGGCACTTGCAGATGATGGCCTGAGAAGGCAGTGTGTCTTCTGATTTGAGTATTGTAATAGCAGACACAGCAGGTTCTGGATAATGCCTGATGTGCAGCAGAGCAGGTAGGTAGCCAGGACACAGGACAGGAGCAGAGTCAAAGGAAGCCAAGGTCATCAACAGTCGGGTAGCAAGGTACAGAATCAGTAGAAGAAGCCAAAGTCAGGAGCAGAGCCGAAGTCAGGAACCAGGAGCAGGAGAGCAATCAGAGTCGGGTCAGGAACAAGCCAGGTCAGCACCAAAGGAATCACACAGGAACAGCAGGACACAGGGGAAAGCTGAAGACCAGTCAGCAGTGAATCATCATTGAGGTGCTCCTTAAATAGCCCGTCCAGCACCGACAGGCGTGCCTGGGTCCTAGTGCCTGCCTGTACCGTCATTGGTGACAGGCACGCCTGGGTCCTAGTGCCCGTCTGCCTGTATGCCTTGTCGGGATCCTGTGCCTGTGCAGATTCATGTGCTGCAGCGATCTTCTTGTTCCCTGACAATCATGGTCCTCAGGTATGAGACTTTACCTATTCTGAAGTACCTCCTGGTTCTCAACTGTGACAGCTAGACTGTGCTACCTTTACAATGAGACTTTTGTCCTCCTTCAACTGACCTTAAGTGTTTTGGAGTATCTCACACCCCTTATGCCTCTCTTGTTAAATTTCTGCAAGCAAGACTGTTTATTTGAGCCAGAGTAAATGAACTGTTACTCAGGTGATTGGTGGCCTCTGCACTGTTTGTGGAAGAATCGGTAAAAATCAGCAGCTCCTATGGGGTAGCACTACATATTTTTTTTCTATTTTGGATGGAGTAGAATGAAAGTTAAAGTCCAACCCCATGTTGGGCACAGAGCTCAACCACTATCCCCCCTCCAGCTGTCTCATCTTTGGTCATGTGACATATATGGTTCTCCTCCTCTTCTCTCCAGTTGTGGGCACTCCTTACTCCTGTACAGAATAGCAGGTACATAATGATGTGTGAGCACCATTCTGCACTGAGAATAAGAAAAATTAATAATAGCGCCTATGGTCAAAATTATATAACTTACTAATAGTGTACCAGCTGCAAAAAATCACCATATATAAAGTGTACCAATAAATAAATAATTTGCGCTAGTAAATGTGTATAAATATATATAAAGAAATCATCAAATCATAAGTCCAGAAAAAAATATATATATGCCAATACCACAAAAAAAATATATAAAAAAACTTTTAAGTGCAAAAAACTTTTGTGCAAAAAAAGTGTCTAAATATGAAAAATTTCACCAAAAAACCTTGATAATATAATGGCAGATCATCCATAAATATATCTTCAGAAACGGAAACTGCAACACACCGATCCTCATCGATCGAAATAACAGGATGAAAAACTTTGTAGTTAATCGAAAATCCACTTCTCCAATAGATAAAGGACCACCTTCAAACGTATCCATGGGGGGAAATGCCAAGCACTCGAGAGAAACAGAAAGACTTCATGGTGCAATATTATAAAAACCAATTCCTTTATTAGGTACTCATTGCACTTACTCAAGAGGTGTCCCAGCCGACACCAGCATCAACAGCATAACAGCAATCACATAAACGAGCCTGGCTACTCAGCACATGCGCAGTAGCTGGCAGCCAAAAACGTAATGACGTCACATCAATCAAGCTCCGCCCTACGCGTTTCGTCATCGACGTCCTCACGGAGCGGAGAACCCACTGCACTGAGAACCCAGGGCAGCGTGACCATGTGGTTTGGGGGGGCTCATGATGTCCTGGGCTTAAAGGAAGTTGGTTGGATAACACTGGGAACCATTCAGCTCAGAACAGCAGAGACAGCAGCATAAGTAAAAGCTATTTTTTGTTTTACCAGCTGCTAGCCAACATATTTTTTATCTGAAAATGGAACTGAGTTTTAAGCCTCCTCTGTGTTCATCACTGTCCAGGGTCCTCTGCTTTGTCTTTACTGCTGTCCAGGGTCTTGGTGTGCAGATCTAACAAGATGACCATGAAAGACTGAGCCCTCCCCAACCAAAAAAAATATAAAAACACTTATTTAGACGACATTTAGTCTTTCAAAAGTTGTGAAAGATCCATAAGTTTATTAGTGTGATAGACTGCCTGACACCCTGACTGGGTATCTACACCAAACTACAGCTTCTTCCACTCTGGAACCAGAATGTAGCAGTTTCAGCCCAAACCTCCCTAATTACCAGACAGGACCACTATATTAGGATAGGACTGTAGATAGCAAATGTACCCCAAGAATCACAGAACCAATGTTGGAGTAAAACAGGACTGACTTTATTAAGAAACCTCAGAATATTTATACACAAAAAACCTTCATGTATGACACACATCAGCAGACAATTAAATCACATAAACAAACAATTGAACTCAAGAAAACATTGGCTTCCTTTCTGATACCTGATAGTCTGGACTCTGGATGTGATTAAGTGAAGTTAGACATTATCACCTAGAGTCAGCCAAGTTAATTCCACTATTCACAATACAGGAATAGGTCCCAAAATTAACTCCTTCATGCTTGATTCACACCCTGTACCTATTATGGGCACAGAGTGGCATAATGCCATAGGAAAGCAACAGAAATGTTCTTCAGACATGTGCAGAATGGAAAAATTTGTTTTGTTTCTAATAAATTCTTTATGTTACTAATTTTGTTTCGTGAATTAATTTCAGAATTTATTTAGATTAATTTTATTTAATTATTTTCTTTAACAAGGGGACCCCACATCGCTCCATCCCATGTACCCCATACTCATTCACATAGGAGGGCCGGGTTCTGGGGGCCCCTTTGATAAACCACTTGGGAAACCAATGAGAGGCAGCCATCCTCTACCCACCTCCCAGTACTGCCCATTTTAGAGAATACAGAATCAGGTATTATATTGTGGTGCTAAGTAATTTGTATGTAATGTATTAATGATAAGAAAAGCAGTAAAATATAGTCGATCCCCTGCAGCCAGCAACAATAGATCCCTCACACAACAATAGACCCCAAGCAGCAACAACAGATATCCCAGCTTCATTAGACCCTCCAGCAGCCAGCAACAATCAACTCTTCCCTCAACAAGATATCCCTCCCAGCAACAACTGACCCACCAGCAACATAAGACCCTCCCAGCAACAATAGACCCCAATGCAAAAATAGATTCTCACCAGTGACAATGGATCCCCCAGCAGCCAGCATCAATATATCCTCCAGCAAACCCAGAACCCCTTGCCATTACATACATTCACTGCATTCCCCTGTGTTTCCGCTGAAAAAAGGCCCTGGTCAAGAGTGAATTCTACAGTAACAAGTGTAACGAAAGTAACCCTTGAGGTTATTATTATTTTACAGTATTTATATAGCGCCAAAGGGTATGCTCAGCGCTGTACAGTAGCAAGGGGGAACATGAGACAAGACAGTAACAGTACAATACACGAGGGGTTCGAGGGCCCTGCTCTTTCGAGCTTACAATCTAGGAGGGAGGGGAAGGTGGCACAGGAGGAGATGGCTGTGGGGGATGGAGTGGTGGGAGGAGTGGAGGAGGTTAGTTGTTAGGTGAGGTCGGGTGTTAGGTGAGGTTGGGGTAGGCTTCCCTGAAGAGGAAGGTTTTCAGGGTGCACCTGAAGGTGAGGAGGGTAGGCGACAGTCTGATGGATTGGGGTAGGGAGTTCCAGAGATTGGGGGAAGTCCTGGAGAAGTCCTGCAATCGAGCGTGGGAGGAGGAGACCATGGAGCTAGAGAGTAGGCGGTCCTGTGAGGAGCAGAGGGCATGGGTAGGGTAGTATTTGGGTATCAGGTCAGTTATGTAGTTTGGGGCAGCATTGTGAATGGATTTGTAGGTCAGAGTTTGCAGTTTGAATTTGATGCGTTGGGCAATCGGGAGCCAATGAAGGGATTGGCAGAGGGGGAGGCAGATGTTGAGCGCTTGGTGAGGTGAATGAGTCTAGCCGCTGAGTTTAGGATCAACTGGAGTGGGGATAGCGTTCGTTTGGGTAGGCCAGTGAGAAGGGAATTGCAATAGTTCAGGCATGAGATGATGAGGGAGTGTACGAGTTGTTTGGTGGTGTCTGGGGTGAGGAATGTGCGTATCTTGGAGATGTTGAGGAGGTGGAGCCTGCAAGATCTAGATAGCAGTTGGATGTGGGGTAGGAAGGAGAGGTGGGAGTCCAGGGTGACACCCAGGACTTTGGTGTGTGGGGTGGGAGAGATGGTGGCGTTGTTAGTAGTGATGGAGAAGATGGGGGGGCGTGGGGTGGGGGGAAGACCAGGAGCTCGGTTTTGGATAGGTTAAGTTTGAGGAAATGGAGCGACATCCAGTCTGATATGTCGTTTAGGAGGTTATGAACAGATGTGAGTGTAAAGAATAC